>NC_092157.1:3323177-3375677 GCF_045791955.1 Oncorhynchus clarkii lewisi
CAGCTCTGTAAAATAGTATAGCCTAGAGTTTAGCTAGCTGTCTGCTCTGTAAAATAGTATAGCCTAGAGTTTAGCTAGCTAGCTGTCTGCTCTGTAAAATAGTATAGCCTAGAGTTTAGCTAGCTGTCTGCTCTGTAAAATAGTATAGCCTAGTTTAGCTAGCTAGCTGTCTGCTCTGTAAAATAGTATAGACTAGAGTTTAGCTAGCTGTCTGCTCTGTAAAATAGTATAGCCTAGAGTTTAGCTAGCTAGCTGTCTGCTCTGTAAAATAATATAGCCTAGAGTTTAGCTAGCTAGCTGTCTGCTCTGTAAAATAGTATAGCCTAGAGTTTAGCTAGCTGTCTGCTCTGTAAAATAGTATAGCCTAGTTTAGCTAGCTAGCTGTCTGCTCTGTAAAATAGTATAGCCTAGAGTTTAGCTAGCTAGCTGTCTGCTCTGTAAAATAGTATAGCCTAGTTTAGATAGCTAGCTGTCTGCTCTGTAAAATAGTATTGCCTAGTTTAGCTAGCTAGCTGTCTGCTCTGTAAAATAGCCTAGTTTAGCTAGCTAGCTGTCTGCTCTGTAAAATAGCCTAGTTTAGCTAGCTAGCTGTCTGCTCTGTAAAATAGCTTGATTTGCTAGAAAGTTATAGAAAGAAGTTGTGCAAAAAGTAACTAAACGAACCATGTTTTATTATCTAGTGAAACAATGTGTTTGGAAAGTTCATGGAAATGGACAATCTACCTAAACAAATGCGATCCCCGACGAGAAACTAGGGTTTCCTCCATCTTGTCTTGTGTTGTGAAACTCTCCCTATCCTCTCCATCCAGTAGCAGAACGAGACTGCATGAAGACCTAATCAAATATGTCACAATGTAACCATCAGAGAGAGATGGGTAATATAGAGATGGGTTATATAGAGATGGGTTATATAGAGATGGGTTATATAGAGATGGGTTATATAGAGATGGGTAATAGAGAGATGGGTTATAGAGAGATGGGTTATAGAGAGATGGGTTATAGAGAGGTGGGTTACAGAGAGGTGGGTTACAGAGAGGTGGGTTACAGAGAGGTGGGTTACAGAGAGGTGGGTTACAGAGAGGTGGGTTACAGAGAGGTGGGTTACAGAGAGGTGGGTTACAGAGAGGTGGGTTACAGAGAGGTGGGTTACAGAGTGGTGGGTTACAGAGTGGTGGGTTACAGAGTGGTGGGTTACAGAGAGGTGGGTTACAGAGAGGTGGGTTATAGACAGATGGGTTATAGACAGATGGGTTATAGAGAGATGGGTTCTATGATTGAAATAAACATGTATTGTTGCATTTTAGTGATGAAACTGTAGTAATCATGGTTTCTCTTTTGTCTCTCTCTTTTCTCATTTCCTTGTCAGCTCTGACCTCAGCCTTCAAGGGGCAATCTGCAGTTCATACAACGACAAAGCGGTCCATCTAAAAAATATATATATATTTTTTTATTTAACCTTTATTTAACCAGGTAGGCTAGTTGAGAACAAGTTCTCATTTGCAACTGCGACCTGGCCAAGATAAAGCATAGCAGTGTGAACAGACAACAACACAGAGTTACACATGGAGTAAACAATAAACAATAAACAAGTCAATAACATAGTAGAAAAAAATTATCTATATACATTGTGTGCAAAAGGCATGAGAAGGTAGGCAATAAATAGACCATAGGAGTGAATAATTACAATTTAGCAGATTAACACTGGAGTGATAAATGATCAGATGAACATGCGCAGGTAGAGATACTGGTGTACAAAAGAGCAGAAAAGTAAACTAAATAAAAACAGTATGGGGATGAGGTAGGTAAAATTGGGTGGGCTATTTACAGATGGACTCTTTACAGCTCAGATAGCAGATGTTTAAAGTTGGTGAGGGAGATAAAAGTCTCCAACTTCAGAGATTTTTTGCAATTCGTTCCAGTCGCAGGCAGCAGAGAACTGGAAGGAAAGGCGGCCAAATGAGGTGTTGGCTTTAGGGATGATCAGTGAGATACACCTGCTGGAGCGCGTGCTACGGGTGGGTGTTGCCGTCGTGACCAGTGAACTGAGATAAGGCGGAGCTTTACCTAGGATGGACTTGTAGATGACCAGTGGGTCTGGCGACGAACATGTAAACGATGGGGCTGGATAAATATCACCACTCTCAAATGAATAGAATGAGCTGTTGATGCAAGGCCTGACCATCCATGATATCCACATGTAATTATATTGTGTACAAACAATGGCGTAAAACAAGCTTGTATTTTGCATTCTGATAGGGCAAGACAGTTTAAATATAAGCTCATTAGGCATTTATAAGTTATATTCTTTAAAAATCAATATGTGTCACGAATTTTAAAAATGGATGTATCAATCGCAGATTGCCCCTTTAATGTAGGAGTTCTGCAGGGCCAAGTTTCCCATTCTCTGATTCTGCAGCAGCTCTCTACATGTCTGCCTGCGGGTGTGTGTGTGTGTGTGTGTGTGTGTGTGTGCTCCATTGACTGGGTTAATGGTAGGCAGAGTCAGTAGAGTGTGTTTGATATCATATTAGCCTCATCTCTCCATCATCACTCACACACACACACTCCATCATCAGCCAGACATGACACACACACTCTCTCCATCATCACACACACACTCCATCAACACACACTCCATCATCACACACATACACACACACACACTCTATCATCATCAGCCAGACGAGACAGACAGGATGAGCTTCCATCCCCAGGGACCCACACCACGACCCACTCTCTTCCATCCCCAGGGACCCACACCACGACCCACTCTCTTCCATCCCCAGGAACCCACACCACGACCCACTCTCTTCCATCCCCAGGGACCCACACCACGACCCACTCTCTTCCATCCCCAGGGACCCACACCACAACACACTCTCTTCCATCCCCAGGGACCCACACCACGACCCAGTGTCTTCCATCCCCAGGGACCCACACCACGACCCAGTGTCTTCCATCCCCAGGGACCCACACCACGACACACTCTCTTCCATCCCCAGGGACCCACACCACGACCCACTCTCTTCCATCCCCAGGGACCCACACCACGACCCACTCTCTTCCATCCCCAGGGACCCACACCATGACCCACTCTCTTCCATCCCCAGGGACCCACACCACGACCCACTCTCTTCCATCCCCAGGGATCCACACCACGACCCAGTCTCTTCCATCCCCAGGGACCCACACCACGACCCACTCTCTTCCATCCCCAGGGACCCACACCACGACCCACTCTCTTCCAGACCTCTGTGTGTAAACAACCTGCTAATAGGAATGTTTTTATAGGGTTGCCATTTCCAACGTGTACGTAATGTTTCTTCAACTGCTGTTGGTTAGCTGGGCACATTAGCATCCTGTCCAGAGGGTGTACTTGTGCTGCCTCATGATACAGAATCAGGAGATGGGCTCCTGCCCTATGGACCATTCTGGCCTCAGACAAGGACTTACTTACTAGATTGGCTAGCTGTGTGCAGTGGTTTGCTATTGGCTAGCTGTGTACAGTGGCTTGCTATTGGCTAGCTGTGTACACTCGATTGCTATTGGCTAGCTGTTTACACTCGATTGCTATTGGCTAGCTGTGTACAGTGGCTTGCTATTGGCTAGCTGTGTACACTGGATTGCTATTGGCTAGCTGTGTACACTGTATTGCTATTGGCTAGCTGTGTACACTGGATTGCTATTGGCTAGCTGTGTACAGTGGCTTGCTATCGGCTAGCTGTGTACACTGGCTTGCTATTGGCTAGCTGTGTACAGTGGCTTATGTACATAGATGTACGTTACACTTCAGATGATGATTTGATTAGATTACTGATCTGTTAGGTGACTGATTAGATTACTGATCTGTTAGGTAACTGATTAGATTAGTGATCTGTTAGGTGACTGATTAGATTAGTGATCTGTTAGGTAACTGATTAGATTAGTGATCTGTTAGGTAACTGATTAGATTAGTGATCTGTTAGGTAACTGATTAGATTAGTGATCTGTTAGGTGACTGATTAGATTAGTGATCTGTTAGGTGACTGATTAGATTAGTGATCTGTTAGGTAACTGATTAGATTAGTGATCTGTTAGGTAACTGATTAGATTAGTGATCTTAGACCGTTCCTCCATAAAGAATCTTTCCAGATCCTTGATATCCTTCGTCTGCAGTTATGGACTGGCCCTCTTCAATTCAAACCAGGTTTTCAATGGGGTTCAAGATCACAGATTGAGATTGCCATCGCAAAATTTAGATTTTGTTGTCAATTAACCATTTCTTTGTGGATTTCGTTGCCTGCTTGGAGTTATTGTCTTGCTGGAAGATCCACTTGCTGCCAAGTTTAAGCCGACTGGCAGAGGCAGCCAGGTTTTTAGCTAAAATGTCCTGAGGACCCCAGGAAGAGTAGCTGTTGCTTTGGCCATGCACACCACTGGTGGATTTGGCATCAAATGAAGGGTGCAGAATAGAAGCCCAAACCTACTGTAGATGTCCATACATAGTGCACGACCAGAAACCCAACGTCTTTCCCCGACCTAGCTCCAAGATCTAGGCTTCGGATAAGTACGAGACTACAGCCTCCATTAAGTGACCGTTAGACACCTTTCGGACTGAATAAGATTGTAGGGGCAACAGTTATGATTTAAATTGATAATTTATCGCTCTTACGTGCTCATTTCTGTCCATTTTAAGAACCAACGATGTGCTACCTTTTTGTAGCATTTCTGACCATGCTAACATATTCTTTTAGCCGAAGCTCATAGTCCTATAACCTGACCAACATCTCAGTTCCTGCGCAACAGCAGCAGCTAGCTAGTAGCAGGATAGCTAGCTAACACCTGTCGGATAAGAAGAAAGATACAAGCAAAGGAAGTTAGCGAGCTAGGTATATTTAGCAATGGAAGGTTTGTCATATGGCTGAAGTCATCTGTGTGAACTAAATAAGCACTAACAAATAAGATAGGTCCTAGGCTTTGGGATAGTTAAAAGGCTGTCTCTCTCCATGCCTCTTGGTCCTAGGCTTTGGGATAGTTAAAAGGCTGTCTCTCTCCATGCCTCTTGGTCCTAGGCTTTGGGATAGTTAAAAGGCTGCCTCTCCATGCCTCTTGGTCCTAGGCTTTGGGATAGTTATAAGACCAGTGCCAGAGGACCTGAGGGACCTACTGGGTACATAACTTTAAATCATGTCTGACACGTATTGTGGTGCACAATCGTAGAGGAATGTTACAATTAATTCTAAAACTCACATGCAGCTAGGCAACCAGTGCAGAGGCTTTAAAACCGGTGTAATGTGTGCTCTCCGTCTGGTCTTGGTCAGTTACCCGTGCTGCAGCATTCTGTACGTTTTGCTTTCCTTGGTAGACCAGACAGGGGAGCGTTACAGTAGTCAAGCCTGCTTGTAGTAAAAGCATGGATGAGTCTCTCTGTATCAGCCTGAGAGAGAAACAGACGCACCTTGGCAATGTTCCTCGGGTGATTAAAAAGCAATTTTTTGTCAAATTCCTAATGTGGGATTTGAACTTTAGTTCAGAATGTAAAATAACACCTGGGTTTTTTATTTATCTCTATTGCCCCTGAATTTAAATGTGCGGCTAGATTCTCTCTCTCTGTGCTTTGGCTCCAACAATGAATAAGTCCTTGTCTTGATTCAGGTGGAGAGCCATTCAAGTATTTAAATCACTAATCCAGTCTAATAATTTATATGTGGATCTAAAATCCTCTGGTGACAATATTTAGGTAGCCATTTCCTTTTGGTGTTTGTGGGTTCTTGTCTATGGTGGCCTGATATGGTTCCCAATCAGAGACAGCAGTTTATCGTTGTCTCTGTTTGGGGATCATATTTAGGTAGCCATTTCCTTTTGGTGTTTGTGGGTTCTTGTCTATGTGTAGTCGCCTGTCAGCACTCATTTTTTTTGTCTCACGTGTCGCTCTGTTATTTTGGTTAGTTTGTTCAGTGGTTATTCTTAATATAATAAAGAATGTACATATACCACGCTGCGCCTTGGTCCGGTTCATACCACGCTGCGCCTTGGTCCCATTCATACCACGCTGCGCCTTGGTCCCATTCATACCACGCTGCGCCTTGGTCCCATTCATACCACGCTGCGTCTTGGTCCCATTCATACCACGCTGCGCCTTGGTCCCATTCATACCACGCTGCGTCTTGGTCCCATTCATACCACGCTGCGCCTTGGTCCCATTCATACCACGCTGCGTCTTGGTCCCATTCATACCACGCTGCGCCTTGGTCCGGTTCATACCACGCTGCGCCTTGGTCCCATTCATACCACGCTGCGCCTTGGTCCCATTCATACCACGCTGCGCCTTGGTCCGGTTCATACCACGCTGCGCCTTGGTCCCATTCATACCACGCTGCGCCTTGGTCCCATTCATACCACGCTGCGCCTTGGTCCGGTTCATACCACGCTGCGCCTTGGTCCCATTCATACCACGCTGCGTCTTGGTCCGGTTCATACCACGCTGCGTCTTGGTCCCATTCATACCACGCTGCGCCTTGGTCCCATTCATACCACGCTGCGCCTTGGTCCCATTCATACCACGCTGCGCCTTGGTCCCATTCATACCACGCTGCGCCTTGGTCCGGTTCATACCACGCTGCGCCTTGGTCCGGTTCATACCACGCTGCGCCTTGGTCCGGTTCATACCACGCTGCGCCTTGGTCCGGTTCATACCACGCTGCGCCTTGGTCCCATTCATACCACGCTGCGCCTTGGTCCCATTCATACCACGCTGCGCCTTGGTCCGGTTCATACCACGCTGCGCCTTGGTCCCATTCATACCACGCTGCGCCTTGGTCCGGTTCATACCACGCTGCGCCTTGGTCCGGTTCATACCACGCTGCGTCTTGGTCCCATTCATACCACGCTGCGCCTTGGTCCGGTTCATACCACGCTGCGCCTTGGTCCCATTCATACCACGCTGCGCCTTGGTCCCATTCATACCACGCTGCGCCTTGGTCCCATTCATACCACGCTGCGCCTTGGTCCGGTTCATACCACGCTGCGCCTTGGTCCCATTCATACCACGCTGCGCCTTGGTCCCATTCATACCACGCTGCGCCTTGGTCCCATTCATACCACGCTGCGCCTTGGTCCGGTTCATACCACGCTGCGCCTTGGTCCCATTCATACCACGCTGCGCCTTGGTCCGGTTCATACCACGCTGCGCCTTGGTCCCATTCATACCACGCTGCGCCTTGGTCCGGTTCATACCACGCTGCGCCTTGGTCCGGTTCATACCACGCTGCGCCTTGGTCCGGTTCATACCACGCTGCGCCTTGGTCCCATTCATACCACGCTGCGCCTTGGTCCCATTCATACCACGCTGCGCCTTGGTCCCATTCATACCACGCTGCGCCTTGGTCCCATTCATACCACGCTGCGCCTTGGTCCGGTTCATACCACGCTGCGCCTTGGTCCGGTTCATACCACGCTGCGCCTTGGTCCCATTCATACCACGCTGCGCCTTGGTCCCATTCATACCACGCTGCGCCTTGGTCCGGTTCATACCACGCTGCGCCTTGGTCCGGTTCATACCACGCTGCGCCTTGGTCCGGTTCATACCACGCTGCGCCTTGGTCCGGTTCATACCACGCTGCGCCTTGGTCCCATTCATACCACGCTGCGCCTTGGTCCGGTTCATACCACGCTGCGCCTTGGTCCCATTCATACCACGCTGCGCCTTGGTCCGGTTCATACCACGCTGCGCCTTGGTCCAGTTCATACCACGCTGCGTCTTGGTCCCATTCATACCACGCTGCGCCTTGGTCCCATTCATACCACGCTGCGTCTTGGTCCCATTCATACCACGCTGCGCCTTGGTCCCATTCATACCACGCTGCGTCTTGGTCCCATTCATACCACGCTGCGCCTTGGTCCGGTTCATACCACGCTGCGCCTTGGTCCCATTCATACCACGCTGCGCCTTGGTCCGGTTCATACCACGCTGCGCCTTGGTCCCATTCATACCACGCTGCGCCTTGGTCCCATTCATACCACGCTGCGCCTTGGTCCGGTTCATACCACGCTGCGCCTTGGTCCCATTCATACCACGCTGCGTCTTGGTCCGGTTCATACCACGCTGCGTCTTGGTCCCATTCATACCACGCTGCGCCTTGGTCCCATTCATACCACGCTGCGCCTTGGTCCCATTCATACCACGCTGCGCCTTGGTCCGGTTCATACCACGCTGCGCCTTGGTCCGGTTCATACCACGCTGCGCCTTGGTCCGGTTCATACCACGCTGCGCCTTGGTCCCATTCATACCACGCTGCGCCTTGGTCCCATTCATACCACGCTGCGCCTTGGTCCGGTTCATACCACGCTGCGCCTTGGTCCCATTCATACCACGCTGCGCCTTGGTCCGGTTCATACCACGCTGCGCCTTGGTCCGGTTCATACCACGCTGCGTCTTGGTCCCATTCATACCACGCTGCGCCTTGGTCCGGTTCATACCACGCTGCGCCTTGGTCCCATTCATACCACGCTGCGCCTTGGTCCCATTCATACCACGCTGCGCCTTGGTCCCATTCATACCACGCTGCGCCTTGGTCCGGTTCATACCACGCTGCGCCTTGGTCCCATTCATACCACGCTGCGCCTTGGTCCCATTCATACCACGCTGCGCCTTGGTCCGGTTCATACCACGCTGCGCCTTGGTCCCATTCATACCACGCTGCGCCTTGGTCCGGTTCATACCACGCTGCGCCTTGGTCCCATTCATACCACGCTGCGCCTTGGTCCGGTTCATACCACGCTGCGCCTTGGTCCGGTTCATACCACGCTGCGCCTTGGTCCGGTTCATACCACGCTGCGCCTTGGTCCCATTCATACCACGCTGCGCCTTGGTCCCATTCATACCACGCTGCGCCTTGGTCCCATTCATACCACGCTGCGCCTTGGTCCCATTCATACCACGCTGCGCCTTGGTCCGGTTCATACCACGCTGCGCCTTGGTCCGGTTCATACCACGCTGCGCCTTGGTCCCATTCATACCACGCTGCGCCTTGGTCCCATTCATACCACGCTGCGCCTTGGTCCGGTTCATACCACGCTGCGCCTTGGTCCGGTTCATACCACGCTGCGCCTTGGTCCGGTTCATACCACGCTGCGCCTTGGTCCGGTTCATACCACGCTGCGCCTTGGTCCCTTTCATACCACGCTGCGCCTTGGTCCGGTTCATACCACGCTGCGCCTTGGTCCCATTCATACCACGCTGCGCCTTGGTCCGGTTCATACCACGCTGCGCCTTGGTCCAGTTCATACCACGCTGCGTCTTGGTCCCATTCATACCACGCTGCGCCTTGGTCCCATTCATACCACGCTGCGTCTTGGTCCCATTCATACCACGCTGCGCCTTGGTCCCATTCATACCACGCTGCGTCTTGGTCCCATTCATACCACGCTGCGCCTTGGTCCGGTTCATACCACGCTGCGCCTTGGTCCCATTCATACCACGCTGCGCCTTGGTCCGGTTCATACCACGCTGCGCCTTGGTCCCATTCATACCACGCTGCGCCTTGGTCCCATTCATACCACGCTGCGCCTTGGTCCGGTTCATACCACGCTGCGCCTTGGTCCCATTCATACCACGCTGCGTCTTGGTCCGGTTCATACCACGCTGCGTCTTGGTCCCATTCATACCACGCTGCGCCTTGGTCCCATTCATACCACGCTGCGCCTTGGTCCCATTCATACCACGCTGCGCCTTGGTCCGGTTCATACCACGCTGCGCCTTGGTCCGGTTCATACCACGCTGCGCCTTGGTCCGGTTCATACCACGCTGCGCCTTGGTCCGGTTCATACCACGCTGCGCCTTGGTCCCATTCATACCACGCTGCGCCTTGGTCCCATTCATACCACGCTGCGCCTTGGTCCGGTTCATACCACGCTGCGCCTTGGTCCCATTCATACCACGCTGCGCCTTGGTCCGGTTCATACCACGCTGCGCCTTGGTCCGGTTCATACCACGCTGCGTCTTGGTCCCATTCATACCACGCTGCGCCTTGGTCCGGTTCATACCACGCTGCGCCTTGGTCCCATTCATACCACGCTGCGCCTTGGTCCCATTCATACCACGCTGCGCCTTGGTCCCATTCATACCACGCTGCGCCTTGGTCCGGTTCATACCACGCTGCGCCTTGGTCCCATTCATACCACGCTGCGCCTTGGTCCCATTCATACCACGCTGCGCCTTGGTCCCATTCATACCACGCTGCGCCTTGGTCCGGTTCATACCACGCTGCGCCTTGGTCCGGTTCATACCACGCTGCGCCTTGGTCCGGTTCATACCACGCTGCGCCTTGGTCCCGTTCATACCACGCTGCGCCTTGGTCCCATTCATACCACGCTGCGCCTTGGTCCGGTTCATACCACGCTGCGCCTTGGTCCGGTTCATACCACGCTGCGCCTTGGTCCGGTTCATACCACGCTGCGCCTTGGTCCCATTCATACCACGCTGCGCCTTGGTCCCATTCATACCACGCTGCGCCTTGGTCCCATTCATACCACGCTGCGCCTTGGTCCCATTCATACCACGCTGCGCCTTGGTCCGGTTCATACCACGCTGCGCCTTGGTCCGGTTCATACCACGCTGCGCCTTGGTCCCATTCATACCACGCTGCGCCTTGGTCCCATTCATACCACGCTGCGCCTTGGTCCGGTTCATACCACGCTGCGCCTTGGTCCGGTTCATACCACGCTGCGCCTTGGTCCGGTTCATACCACGCTGCGCCTTGGTCCGGTTCATACCACGCTGCGCCTTGGTCCCATTCATACCACGCTGCGCCTTGGTCCGGTTCATACCACGCTGCGCCTTGGTCCCATTCATACCACGCTGCGCCTTGGTCCGGTTCATACCACGCTGCGCCTTGGTCCGGTTCATACCACGCTGCGCCTTGGTCCGGTTCATACCACGCTGCGCCTTGGTCCCGTTCATACCACGCTGCGCCTTGGTCCCATTCATACCACTCTGCGCCTTGGTCCCATTCATACCACGCTGCGCCTTGGTCCGGTTCATACCACGCTGCGCCTTGGTCCGGTTCATACCACGCTGCGCCTTGGTCCGGTTCATACCACGCTGCGCCTTGGTCCCATTCATACCACGCTGCGCCTTGGTCCGGTTCATACCACGCTGCGCCTTGGTCCCATTCATACCACGCTGCGCCTTGGTCCCATTCATACCACGCTGCGCCTTGGTCCCATTCATACCACGCTGCGCCTTGGTCCCATTCATACCACGCTGCGCCTTGGTCCCATTCATACCACGCTGCGCCTTGGTCCGGTTCATACCACGCTGCGCCTTGGTCCGGTTCATACCACGCTGCGCCTTGGTCCCATTCATACCACGCTGCGCCTTGGTCCGGTTCATACCACGCTGCGCCTTGGTCCCATTCATACCACGCTGCGCCTTGGTCCGGTTCATACCACGCTGCGCCTTGGTCCGGTTCATACCACGCTGCGCCTTGGTCCGGTTCATACCACGCTGCGCCTTGGTCCGGTTCATACCACGCTGCGCCTTGGTCCGGTTCATACCACGCTGCGCCTTGGTCCCATTCATACCACGCTGCGTCTTGGTCCGGTTCATACCACGCTGCGCCTTGGTCCGGTTCATACCACGCTGCGCCTTGGTCCGGTTCATACCACGCTGCGCCTTGGTCCCATTCATACCACGCTGCGTCTTGGTCCGGTTCATACCACGCTGCGCCTTGGTCCGGTTCATACCACGCTCCGCCTTGGTCCGGTTCATACCACGCTGCGCCTTGGTCCGATCCTTATAACGAACGTGACACTGATCATTTATCTGTGGATCTAAAATCCTCTGGTGACACAGACATGTAAAGTTGTGTATCGTCTACGTAGCAGTGTAAATCAATGCTGTGTTTTCTGAATACGCTGCCAAGGGGTAACATATATAAATGGAACAATACCGGACCCAAAACGAACCTCGTAGAACGCCAAGTCATATGTATTTTCTCTGAGTTATGTTCACCAAGGGGGACAAAAAACCCTCGACCGGTTTAATAGGTCCTAAACCAATTTAGAACTGGACCGGAGAGGCCAAGCCACCTCTCCAGTCTGTCCAGAAGGACATCATGGTCAGCAGTATCGAATGCAGCACTTAAATCTAAGATTACAAGGACAGAGAGCTGTTTGGCATCTGCGTTGGCTCTAGGGTCATTTATCACTTGAACTAAGGCTGTCTCTGTGCTGTGGTGGGCACCAAAACCAGAATGGAAAACAGTTGGCACATAAAACATATTGTAGCTGTTTGAACACCAATTTCTCCAGAATTTGCCTTAAGAATGGACGGTTGAAGATTAGGTGAAAATTGCTAAGAACTGGAATAATCTAGATGCCTTTTCTTCAGAAAGGGTTTCACCAGAGCAGTTTATAGTGCAGTGGGGAAAATGCCTATTAAAACAGGAAGTGATTAACAATAGCGTGCACTTCATCAGATGTGCAATTAAAAACAGTTTTGTAGAAGGTGGTGGGGTATAGGATGGAGAAGGCAGGTAGAAGACATAAATTGTGATATCACTTTCCTGAGCATGTCTCTGTGTCAACCAGGGAAAATACATCCATAGTTCCTTTTGCGTGGTCGGCTAGGACTCATATCATCAAACTTCTCATCAGGTCTTGACTGATACCCAGTCTGACATTGCTTATCTTATCTCTGAAATATGCAAAAAAACACATCACATTTTGATGTGGAGGAAAGTCCACATAGATTTTTGCAGGGTAGGATTTATCAAACGATCAATTATTCTGATTAATAGTGATCTAGTTAGTGAAATGAGCCCGTCTGGCATTTCTAATGGCCTTCTTATATATGCCAAGTTACTCTCTCAGAATATCATAATGAACCTGTGACTTCGACTTTCCACTCCGCTCTGCGGAGTGTGCCATGCTGTCATCGAGGCAAAGGGAGGCTACTTTGAAAAATCTCAAATTTATTTTTGATTCGTTTTAACACGTTTTTGGTCACTACATGATTCCATATGTGTTATTTGTTAAGAAGACCTCCTGAATGAGTAGGTGTGTCCAGGCTTTTGACTTGTACTGTGTGTATACGCTACCGTTCTACCGTTCAACAGTTTGGGGTCACTTAGAAATGTCCTTGTTTTTGAAAGTAAAGTGCATTTTTTGTCCATTAAAATAACATCAAATTGATCAGACATTCAGTGTAGACGTTGCTAATGTTGTAAATTACTTTTGTAGCTGGAAACGGCAGATTTTTTTATGGAATATCTACAGAGGCCCATTATCAGCAACCATCACTCCTGCGTTCCAATGGCACTTTGTGTTAGCCAATCCAAGTTTATCATTTTAAAAGGCTAATTGATCATTAGAAAACCAAATATCTAACCCCCTGGCCACTACTGTCTGATCTGTCATCTATAACCCCCTGGCCACTACTGTCTGATCTGTCATCTATAACCCCCTGGTCACTACTGTCTGATCTGTCATCTATAACCCCCTGGCCACTACTGTCTGATCTGTCATCTATAACCCCCTGGCCACTACTGTCTGATCTGTCATCTCTAACCCCCTGGCCACTACTGTCTGATCTGTCATCTCTAACCCCCTGGCCACTACTGTCTGATCTGTCATCTCTAACCCCCTGGTCACTACTGTCTGATCTGTCATCTATAACCCCCTGGTCACTACTGTCTGATCTGTCATCTTTAACCCCCTGGCCACTACTGTCTGATCTGTCATCTATAACCCTCTGGCCACTACTGTCTGATCTGTCATCTATAACCCCCTGGCCACTACTGTCTGATCTGTCATCTATAACCCCCTGGCCACTACTGTCTGATCTGTCATCTATAACCCCCTGGTCACTACTGTCTGATCTGTCATCTCTAACCCCCTGGCCACTACTGTCTGATCTGTCATCTATAACCCCCTGGCCACTACTGTCTGATCTGTCATCTATAACCCCCTGGTCACTACTGTCTGATCTGTCATCTATAACCCCCTGGTCACTACTGTCTGATCTGTCATCTATAACCCCCTGGTCACTACTGTCTGATCTGTCATCTTTAACCCCCTGGCCACTACTGTCTGATCTGTCATCTATAACCCTCTGGCCACTACTGTCTGATCTGTCATCTATAACCCCCTGGCCACTACTGTCTGATCTGTCATCTATAACCCCCTGGCCACTACTGTCTGATCTGTCATCTATAACCCCCTGGTCACTACTGTCTGATCTGTCAACTATAACCCCCTGGTCACTACTGTCTGATCTGTCATCTATAACCCCCTGGTCACTACTGTCTGATCTGTCATCTTTAACCCCCTGGCCACTACTGTCTGATCTGTCATCTATTACCCCCTGGCCACTACTGTCTGATCTGTCATCTATAACCCCCTGGACTCTACTGTCTGATCTGTCATCTATAACCCCCTGGCCACTACTGTCTGATCTGTCATCTATAACCCCCTGGTCACTACTGTCTGATCTGTCATCTCTAACCCCCTGGCCACTACTGTCTGATCTGTCATCTATAACCCCCTGGTCACTACTGTCTGATCTGTCATCTATAACCCCCTGGTCACTACTGTCTGATCTGTCATCTATAACCCTCTGGCCACTACTCTCTGATCTGTCATCTATAACCCTCTGGCCACTACTGTCTGATCTGTCATCTCTAACCCCCTGGCCACTACTGTCTGATCTGTCATCTATAACCCCCTGGCCACTACTGTCTGATCTGTCATTTATAACCCCCTGGCCACTACTGTCTGATCTGTCATCTATAACCCCCTGGTCACTACTGTCTGATCTGTCATCTATAACCCCCTGGCCACTACTGTCTGATCTGTCATCTCTAACCCCCTGGCCACTACTGTCTGATCTGTCATCTATAACCCCCTGGCCACTACTGTCTGATCTGTCATCTATAACCCCCTGGCCACTACTGTCTGATCTGTCATCTCTACCCCCTGGCCACTACTGTCTGATCTGTCATCTATAACCCCCTGGCCACTACTGTCTGATCTGTCATCTATAACCCCCTGGTTACTACTGTCTGATCTGTCATCTTTAACCCCCTGGCCACTACTGTCTGATCTGTCATCTATAACCCCCTGGCCACTACTGTCTGATCTGTCATCTATAACCCCCTGGTCACTACTGTCTGATCTGTCATCTATAACCCCCTGGCCACTACTGTCTGATCTGTCATCTATAACCCCCTGGTCACTACTGTCTGATCTGTCATCTATAACCCCCTGGTCACTACTGTCTGATCTGTCATCTCTAACCCCCTGGCCACTACTGTCTGATCTGTCATCTCTAACCCCCTGGCCACTACTCTCTGATCTGTCATCTATAACCCCCTGGCCACTACTGTCTGATCTGTCATCTATAACCCCCTGGCCACTACTGTCTGATCTGTCATCTATAACCCTCTGGCCACTACTGTCTGATCTGTCATCTATAACCCTCTGGCCACTACTGTCTGATCTGTCATCTCTAACCCCCTGGCCACTACTGTCTGATCTGTCATCTTTAACCCCCTGGCCACTACTGTCTGATCTGTCATCTATAACCCCCTGGCCACTACTGTCTGATCTGTCATCTCTAACCCCCTGGCCACTACTGTCTGATCTGTCATCTATAACCCCCTGGCCACTACTGTCTGATCTGTCATCTATAACCCCCTGGTCACTACTGTCTGATCTGTCATCTATAACCCCCTGGCCACTACTGTCTGATCTGTCATCTATAACCCCCTGGTCACTACTGTCTGATCTGTCATCTATAACCCCCTGGTCACTACTGTCTGATCTGTCATCTATAACCCCCTGGCCACTACTGTCTGATCTGTCATCTATAACCCCCTGGTCACTACTGTCTGATCTGTCATCTATAACCCCCTGGTCACTACTGTCTGATCTGTCATCTCTAACCCCCTGGCCACTACTGTCTGATCTGTCATCTATAACCCCCTGGCCACTACTGTCTGATCTGTCATCTATAACCCCCTGGCCACTACTGTCTGATCTGTCATCTATAACCCCCTGGCCACTACTGTCTGATCTGTCATCTCTAACCCCCTGGCCACTACTCTCTGATCTGTCATCTATAACCCCCTGGCCACTACTGTCTGATCTGTCATCTATAACCCCCTGGCCACTACTGTCTGATCTGTCATCTATAACCCCCTGGTCACTACTGTCTGATCTGTCATCTATAACCCCCTGGCCACTACTGTCTGATCTGTCATCTATAACCCCCTAGTCACTACTGTCTGATCTGTCATCTATAACCCCCTGGTCACTACTGTCTGATCTGTCATCTCTAACCCCCTGGCCACTACTGTCTGATCTCTCATCTATAACCCCCTGGTCACTACTGTCTGATCTGTCATCTCTAACCCCCCTGCCACTACTGTCTGATCTGTCATCTATAAACCTCCTGGTCACTACTGTCTGATCTGTCATCTCTAACCCCCTGGTCACTGCTGTCTGATCTGTCATCTCTAACCCCCTGGTCACTACTGTCTGATCTGTCATCTATAACCCCCTGGTCACTACTGTCTGATCTGTCATCTATAACCCCCATGCCACTACTGTCTGATCTGTCATCTATAACCCCCTGGCCACTACTGTCTTATCTGTCATCTATAACCCCCATGCCACTACTGTCTGATCTGTCATCTATAACCCCCTGGCCACTACTGTCTGATCTGTCATCTCTAACCCCATGTAAGATGTAAGATTCTCCTACATGTCCAGAGGAAAACATCAGAGCAGAATTAGGCCAATATCCACTAATAATAAATGTTCAACAAAGAGCAATTAAGTTTTGGAAACATCTACAATACAGCGACCCCCTCTCATATCATTTCCAAGCCCTGCAATACCAAGAGCTGAGCAAAGAAAAGAGTCCCCTCATCCAGCTGGTCCTGGGGCTGAGTTCACTAACCTGTTCTACTAACACACTGAAACCTCATTCCCCTCATTCAGCTGGTCCTGGGGCTGAGTTCACTAACCTGTTCTACTAACACACTGAAGCCTCAGTTCCCTCATCCAGCTGGTCCTGAGTTCACTAACCTGTTCTACTAACACACTGAAGCCTCAGTCCCCTCATCCAGCTGGTCCTGAGTTCACTAACCTGTTCTACTAACACACTGAAGCCTCAGTCCCCTCATCCAGCTGGTCCTGAGTTCACTAACCTGTTCTACTAACACACTGAAGCCTCAGTCCCCTCATCCAGCTGGTCCTGAGTTCACTAACCTGTTCTACTAACACACTGAAGCCTCAGTCCCCTCATCCAGCTGGTCCTGAGTTCACTAACCTGTTCTACTAACACACTGAATCCTCAGTCTCCTCATCCAGCTAGTCCTGGGGCTGAGTTCACTAACCTGTTCTACTAACACACTGAAGCCTCAGTCCCTTCATCCAGCTGGTCCTGGGGCTGAGTTCACTAACCTGTTCTACTAACACACTGAAGCCTCAGTCCCCTCATCCAGCTGGTCCTGGGGCTGAGTTCACTAACCTGTTCTACTAACACACTGAAGCCTCAGTCCCCTCATCCAGCTGGTCCTGAGTTCACTAACCTGTTCTACTAACACACTGAAGCCTCAGTCCCCTCATCCAGCTGGTCCTGGGGCTGAGTTCACTAACCTGTTCTACTAACACACTGAAGCCTCAGTCCCCTCATCCAGCTGGTCCTGGGGCTGAGTTCACTAACCTGTTCTTACTAACACACTGAAGCCTCAGTCCCCTCATCCAGCTGGTCCTGGGGCTGAGTTCACAAACCTGTTCTACTAACACACTGAAGCCTCAGTCCCCTCATCCAGCTGGTCCTGAGTTCACTAACCTGTTCTACTAACACACTGAAGCCTCAGTCCACTCATCCAGCTGGTCCTGAGTTCACTAACCTGTTCTACTAACACACTGAAGCCTCAGTCCCCTCATCCAGCTGGTCCTGGGGCTGAGTTCACTAACCTGTTCTACTAACACACTGAAGCCTCAGTCCCCTCATCCAGCTGGTCCTGGGGCTGAGTTCACTAACCTGTTCTACTAACACACTGAAGCCTCAGTCCCCTCATCCAGCTGGTCCTGGGGCTGAGTTCACAAACCTGTTCTACTAACACACTGAAGCCTCAGTCCCCTCATCCAGCTGGTCCTGGGGCTGAGTTCACTAACCTGTTCTACTAACACACAGAAGCCTCAGTCCCATCATCCAGCTGGTCCTGGGGCTGAGTTCACTAACCTGTTCTACTAACACACTGAAGCCTCAGTCCACTCATCCAGCTGGTCCTGAGTTCACTAACCTGTTCTACTAACACACTGAAACCTCATTCCCCTCATCCAGCTGGTCCTGGGGCTGAGTTCACTAACCTGTTCTACTAACACACTGAAGCCTCAGTCCCCTCATCCAGCTGGTCCTGGGGCTGAGTTCACTAACCTGTTCTACTAACACACTGAAGCCTCAGTCCCCTCATCCAGCTGGTCCTGGGGCTGAGTTCACTAACCTGTTCTACTAACACACTGAAACCTCAGTCCCCTCATCCAGCTGGTCCTGGGGCTGAGTTCACTAACCTGTTCTACTAACACACTGAAGCCTCAGTCCCCTCATCCAGCTGGTCCTGAGTTCACTAACCTGTTCTACTAACACACTGAAGCCTCAGTCCCCTCATCCAGCTGGTCCTGGGGCTGAGTTCACAAACCTGTTCTACTAACACACTGAAGCCTCAGTCCCCTCATCCAGCTGGTCCTGGGGCTGAGTTCACAAACCTGTTCTACTAACACACTGAAGCCTCAGTCCCCTCATCCAGCTGGTCCTGGGGCTGAGTTCACTAACCTGTTCTACTAACACACTGAAGCCTCAGTCCCTTCATCCAGCTGGTCCTGGGGCTGAGTTCACTAACCTGTTCTACTAACACACTGAAGCCTCAGTCCCCTCATCCAGCTGGTCCTGAGTTCACTAACCTGTTCTACTAACACACTGAAGCCTCAGTCCCCTCATCCAGCTGGTCCTGAGTTCACTAACCTGTTCTACTAACACACTGAAGCCTCAGTCCCCTCATCCAGCTGGTCCTGAGTTCACTAACCTGTTCTACTAACACACTGAAGCCTCAGTCCCCTCATCCAGCTGGTCCTGGGGCTGAGTTCACAAACCTGTTCTACTAACACACTGAAGCCTCAGTCCCCTCATCCAGCTGGTCCTGGGGCTGAGTTCACAAACCTGTTCTACTAACACACTGAAGCCTCAGTCCCCTCATCCAGCTGGTCCTGGGGCTGAGTTCACTAACCTGTTCTACTAACACACTGAAGCCTCAGTCCCTTCATCCAGCTGGTCCTGGGGCTGAGTTCACTAACCTGTTCTACTAACACACTGAAGCCTCAGTCCCCTCATCCAGCTGGTCCTGAGTTCACTAACCTGTTCTACTAACACACTGAAGCCTCAGTCCCCTCATCCAGCTGGTCCTGAGTTCACTAACCTGTTCTACTAACACACTGAAGCCTCAGTCCACTCATCCAGCTGGTCCTGAGTTCACTAACCTGTTCTACTAACACACTGAAGCCTCAGTCCCCTCATCCAGCTGGTCCTGGGGCTGAGTTCACAAACCTGTTCTACTAACACACTGAAGTCTCAGTCCCCTCATCCAGCTGGTCCTGGGGCTGAGTTCACAAACCTGTTCTACTAACACACTGAAGCCTCAGTCCCCTCATCCAGCTGGTCCTGAGTTCACTAACCTGTTCTACTAACACACTGAAGCCTCAGTCCCCTCATCCAGCTGGTCCTGGGGCTGAGTTCACAAACCTGTTCTACTAACACACTGAAGCCTCAGTCCCCTCATCCAGCTGGTCCTGGGGCTGAGTTCACTAACCTGTTCTACTAACACACTGAAGCCTCAGGACCAGAACATCCAATCAATCAGAATAAAAACTTATTACAACGCAGTCAAAACAAAACTACATTACTTATTGGGAAACACAAGCACAAAGCCAAATGTAGTGCTATCTGGCCCTAAATCGACAGTACACCGTGGCTAAATATTTGACTTTGGTTAGTAAGAAAAACCTTGACAAAGTGCCTTGCTATGTGTGTGTGTGTGTGTTTTTGCATTTTGTAGTGCGGTGATTGGTTGAAATTGCGAGCCCTCTTTTTATACTGCGGTGATTGGTCAGTTTTATGTGATATTATTATGATTATTTGACTGTTTTATAGGGGAATAGTGCAGTGTTTGGTGAAATTTGCAAGCCCTCACAATAATATGCAGGCAATTTAGATTTTGCTAAAAATATCGCAGAATCCTGGAAAGACTGGTTAGTGATGAACCGCCTGGCATTGTGTCTGTGATGGTTACCACGGAGACTGCTCCAGTCATGTTGTCAGCCATGCGCTGATGTTCCGCATTAGAGAGAGAGAGAGAGAGAGAGAGAGAGAGAGAGATCAGACCTAAGATTATCGTCCTTTCACAAAATAATTATTCGGACAAAGAGTATGAAACTATATAAGATGATGAAAAGCCAAATATGTGTCCTCCTGCCACAACCTGAGGGACAGCCAGTGAAAGTGCAATGTAATGTCTGGTCTACTACCAGGTCATGTGTCTTCTCAGTCATGTTGACACTGGTCTACTACCAGGTCATGTGTCTTCTCAGTCATGTTGACACTGGTCTACTACCAGGTCATGTGTCGTCTCAGTCATGTTGACACTGGTCTACTACCAGGTCATGTGTCGTCTCAGTCATGTTGACACTGGTCTACTACCAGGTCATGTGTCTTCTCAGTCATGTTGACATGGGTCTACTACCAGGTCATGTGTCTTCTCAGTCATGTTGACACTGGTCTACTACCAGGTCATGTGTCTTCTCAGTCATGTTGACACTGGTCTACTACCAGGTCATGTGTCGTCTCAGTAATGTTGACACTGGTCTACTACCAGGTCATGTGTCGTCTCAGTCATGTGTCTTCTCAGTCATGTTGACACTGGTCTACTACCAGGTCATGTGTCTTCTCAGTCAGGTTGACAGTGGTCTACTACCAGGTCATGTGTCTTCTCAGTCATGTTGACACTGGTCTACTACCATTGCTTTAATGTATTGTTGTTCTCATTAATATTGTTGTTGTTGTTAATGGTAATCCCATGTCCACTACTACTATTATTATTGCTGTTGGTCCCAACAGAGAACTAGAGGTAGAGGGAAGAGAGACAGAGAGAGAAAGAGAGAACTAGAGGTAGAGGGAAGAGAGACAGAGAGAGAAAGAGAGAACTAGAGGTAGAGGGAAGAGAGACAGAGACAGAGAGAGAACTACATGTAGAGGGAAGAGAGAGAGAGAACTAGAGGTAGAGGGAAGAGAGAGACAGAGAGAGAACTAGAGGTAGAGGGAAGAGAGACAGAGAGAGAACTAGAGGTAGAGGGAACAGAGAGAGAAAGAGAGACCGAGAGGTAGAGGGAAGAGAGACAGAGAGAGAAAGAGAGAACTAGAGGTAGAGGGAAGAGAGACAGAGAGAGAACTAGAGGTAGAGGGAAGAGAGAGAGAAAGAGAGACCGAGAGGTAGAGGGAAGAGAGACAGAGAGAGACAGAGAGAACTAGAGGTAGAGGGAAGAGAGACAGAGACAGAGAGAGAACTAGAGGTAGAGGGAAGAGAGACAGAAAGAGAGAGAGAGGAGGTAAGGAAACAGAGAGTTAGAGGGGTAGAGAGATAGAGAGACTATGTACAGACTCAGTGAACATAGCCTTGCCATTTAGAAATGCCTCCGTAGGCAGACCTGGCTCTCAAGAGAAGACACTCTTCTGACTGAACTCAAATCTACTGGGTGAAATACCACAGTGTTCCATCACAGCAGCAAGATTTGTGACCTGTTGCCAGAAGAAAAGGGCAACCAGTGAAGAACAAACACCATTGTAAATACAACCCATATTTATGCTTATTTATTTTCCCTTGTGTACCCTTAACCATTTGTACATCGTTGCAACACTGTATATATAATGACATTTGTAATGTCTTTATTGTTTTGACATTTCTGTATGTTGATTTCTGTTTACTGTTAATTTCTATTGTTTATTTCACTTGTGTATATTATCTACCTCACTTGCTTTGGCAATGTTAACACATGTTTCCCATGCCAATAAAGCCCCTTGAATTGAATTGAATTGAGAGAGATAGAATGAGACAGAGAGAGAGTGAGAGAGAGGGGGGGGGGGGTAGAGAGAGACAGAGAGGGGGGGTAGAGAGAGAAAGAGGAGAGAGAGATGGAGGGAGCAGAGAGAGAGGTATAGAGAGAGAGAGACAGAATGAGAGAGAGAGGGAGGAGAGAGAGAGAGAGAGAGAGAGAGGTATAGAGAGAGAGACAGAATGAGAGAGAGAGGGAGAGGGGGGGGGGAAGAGAGGGAGAGGGAGGAGAGAGAGAGAGAGAGAGAGAGGTATAGAGAGAGAGAGACAGAATGAGAGAGAGAGGGAGAGAGGGGGGGGGGGTAGAGAGGGAAAGAGAGAGAGAGGGAGGAGAGAGAGAGAGAGAGAGAGAGAGAGGTATAGAGAAAAACAAAAGAGAGCGTCTCTGCCAGCTAAACATCATGTTTTCTCACCAGTCATTTAATTGGCAACAAATCAACCCAAAAGTCTGATTCATGTACATTGCTATTTATTTTGGATGGTACTATGCTCAACAGAATACCTCTCCTAATACACCTGTGTGATGTAACGTAGAAATTAGACAGAGCACCGTATGACTGCTTCAAAATACAGCAGTACCTAATGTCTGTATCCCAAACGGCACCCTATTCCCTGTTGGCCCTGGTCAAAAGTAGTGCACTACATAGTGGATAGGGTGCCATTTGGGATGCAGCACTGCCTGTGTATCCCATCACATAACTAGAAAATAGACTTTATTGACATTGTGTACATCAATGTGACTCACTGGTTAGCATGTGTGCGTGTGTGTGTGTGTGTGTGTGTATGCCCCCCAGGCTGAATTGAGCATTTTCATTGGCTCTCTGGGTCACGTCTGTGTGTGAAGACAATCAGCCCGGCACACGATATGGTCACTGGTCCACAAACATCAAGAAAGAGAGAGAGAGAGAGAGAGAGATGGTCACTGGTCCACAAACATCAAGAAAGAGAGAGAGAGATGGTCACTGGTCCACAATCATCAAGATTGGGTTGGTTGTCCGTCCATTCTGTTGTCAGGGTTCCATTTCATTAGCCTGACATTGTAATGTCAGAATGGGCAGATAGTTGACCATGTGGCAGAGGTCTGAGACTTACATCAAGGATACGTCTCAAATGGCCCATATTCCCTATATAGTTCCCTACTGTTGACAAAACCCATGTTCCCTATATAGTTCCCTACTGTTGACCAAAACCCATGTCCCCTATATAGTTCCCTACTGTTGACAAAACCCATGTCCCCTATATAGTTCCCTACTGTTGACAAAACCCATGTTCCCTATATAGTTCCCTACTGTTGACCAAAACCCATGTCCCCTATATAGTTCCCTACTGTTGACAAAACCCATGTTCCCTATATAGTTCCCTACTGTTGACAAAACCCATGTCCCCTATATAGTTCCCTACTGTTGACAAAACCCATGTCCCCTATATAGTTCCCTACTGTTGACAAAACCCATGTTCCCTATATAGTTCCCTACTGTTGACAAAACCCATGTTCCCTATATAGTTCCCTACTGTTGACCAAAACCCATGTCCCCTATATAGTTCCCTACTGTTGACAAAACCCATGTCCCCTATATAGTTCCCTACTGTTGACAAAACCCATGTCCCCTATATATATATATATATAGAGAGAGAGAGAGAGAGAGACAGAGAGAGAGAGAGAGAGAGAGAGAGAGAGAGAGAGAGAGAGAGAGAGAGAGAGAGAGAGAGAGAGAGAGAGAGAGAGAGAGAGAGAGAGAGAGAGAGAGAGAGAGAGAGAGAGAAGCACTGTGTGTGATTTTATGTTAATATTGCAACTCTCTAATCAGTCATCATATCAACACATAGAGATAGTGTGTCAGTCCTGAAACACACACACACACGTTTTCCTCTCCCCTGCTCTCCCCTAACCTGCTCTCCCTTACTCTCCTCTCCCCTGCTCTCCCTTACTCTCCTCTCCCCTGCTCTCCCCTGCTCTCCCCTAACCTGCTCTCCCTTACTCTCCTCTCCCCTGCTCTCCCTTACTCTCCTCTCCCCTGCTCTCCCTTACTCTCCTCTCCCCTGCTCTCCCCTAACCTGCTCTCCCTTACTCTCCTCTCCCCTGCTCTCCCCTACTCTCCTCTCCCCTGCTCTCCCCTACTCTCCTCTCCCCTGCTCTCCCCTACTCTACTCTCCACTGTTCTCCCCTAACCTGCTCTCCCTTACTCTCCTCTCCCCTGCTCTCCCTTACTCTACTCTCCCTTACTCTCCTCTCCCCTGCTCTCCCTTACTCTCCTCTCCCCTGCTCTCCCCTAACCTGCTCTCCCTTACTCTCCTCTCCCCTGCTCTCCCTTACTCTCCTCTCCCCTGCTCTCCCCTAACCTGCTCTCCCCTAACCTGCTCTCCCTTACTCTCCTCTCCCCTGCTCTCCCTTACTCTACTCTCCCCTACTCTCCTCTCCCCTGCTCTCCCCTACTCTCCTCTCCCCTGCTCTCCCTTACTCTCCTCTCCCCTGCTCTCCCTTACTCTCCTCTCCCCTGCTCTCCCCTAACCTGCTCTCCCTTACTCTCCTCTCCCCTGCTCTCCCTTACTCTACTCTCCCCTACTCTCCTCTCCCCTGCTCTCCCCTACTCTCCTCTCCCCTGCTCTCCCTTACTCTCCTCTCCCCAGCTCTCCCTTACTCTCCTCTCCCCTGCTCTCCCTTACTCTCCTCTCCCCTGCTCTCCCCTTCCTGCTCTCCCTTACTCTCCTCTACCCTACTCTACTCTCCCCTACTCTCCTCTCCCCTGCTCTCCCTTACTCTCCTCTCCCCTGCTCTCCCTTACTCTCCTCTCCCCTGCTCTCCCTTACTCTCCTCTCCCCATCTCTCCCTTACTCTCCTCTCCCCTGCTCTCCCTTACTCTCCTCTCCCCTGCTCTCCCTTACTCTCCTCTCCCCTGCTCTCCCCTTCCTGCTCTCCCTTACTCTCCTCTACCCTACTCTACTCTCCTCTCCCCTGCTCTCCCTTACTCTCCTCTCCCCTGCTCTCCCTTACTCTCCTCTCCCCTGCTCTCCCCTAACCTGCTCTCCCTTACTCTCCTCTCCCCAGCTCTCCCTTACTCTACTCTCCCCTACTCTCCTCTCCCCTGCTCTCCCCTACTCTCCTCTCCCCAGCTCTCCCTTACTCTCCTCTCCCCAGCTCTCCCTTACTCTCCTCTCCCCAGCTCTCCCTTACTCTCCTCTCCCCAGCTCTCCCTTACTCTCCTCTCCCCAGCTCTCCCTTACTCTCCTCTCCCTTACTCTCCTCACCCCAGCTCTCCCTTACTCTCCTCTCCCCTGCTCTCCCTTACTCTCTTCTCCCCTGCTCTCCCTTACTCTCCTCTCCCCTACTCTACTCTCCCCTGCTCTCCCTTACTCTCCTCTACCCTACTCTACTCTCCCCTACTCTCCTCTCCCCTGCTCTCCCTTACTCTCCTCTCCCCTGCTCTCCCTTACTCTCCTCTCCCCTGCTCTCCCTTACTCTCCTCTCCCCATCTCTCCCTTACTCTCCTCTCCCCTGCTCTCCCTTACTCTCCTCTCCCCTGCTCTCCCTTACTCTCCTCTCCCCTGCTCTCCCCTTCCTGCTCTCCCTTACTCTCCTCTACCCTACTCTACTCTCCCCTACTCTCCTCTCCCCTGCTCTCCCTTACTCTCCTCTCCCCTGCTCTCCCTTACTCTCCCCTCCCCTGCTCTCCCCTAACCTGCTCTCCCTTACTCTCCTCTCCCCAGCTCTCCCTTACTCTACTCTCCCCTACTCTCATCTCCCCTGCTCTCCCCTACTCTCCTCTCCCCAGCTCTCCCTTACTCTCCTCTCCCCAGCTCTCCCTTACTCTCCTCTCCCCAGCTCTCCCTTACTCTCCTCTCCCCAGCTCTCCCTTACTCTCCTCTCCCCTGCTCTCCCTTACTCTCCTCTCCCTTACTCTCCTCTCCCCAGCTCTCCCTTACTCTCCTCTCCCCTGCTCTCCCTTACTCTCCTCTCCCCTGCTCTCCCTTACTCTCCTCTCCCCTACTCTACTCTCCCCTGCTCTCCCTTACTCTCCTCTCCCCTACTTTACTCTCCCCTACTCTCCTCTCCCCTGCTCTCCCTTACTCTCATCTCCCCTGCTTTCCCCTACTTTACTCTCCCCTACTCTCCTCTCCCCTGCTCTCCCTTACTCTCCTCTCCCCTGCTCTCCCCTACTCTACTGTCCCCTGCTCTCCCCTCCCCTGCTCTCCCCTCCCGTGCCCTCCTTGGGTGCTCTCTCCTCTCTGACCACTTTATTCATTATCCTGCACTATCATCCTGTCTGTGTCAACTGGATTAGGTTCATGTAAGTGATAATGCACGAGAAGCTTGTGTTTTATGGATAATGGCACGTTGAGGGCCGGCAAGCCGTGATATTATATCCTCCAAAACACCGGCTTCAAGGGCATTATAACTTTTATACAACCATTACCAACATATTCAAATAATGATTCACAAATGTTAATAAACATATTACTATTTATACTACTATTATTATTCATCCTTCCACGAAGGAAAAAGTCCTGAGGTTGCTACCCAAGCCGTCGTTTTGTTTCCAGCCAAGGTTCACTAGTTTTGATGGCTGTCTGACTGTCCATCTCTTCCTGACTCCCGACATGATTATTACTAGACGGGACATTGCAATACTGAAGCAATGTTGCAAAAATACTGAGGCAAACAGTAAGGTTTATACAAATCTCAGCTGTTGAAAACCAATTGCTAGTTTAAAAATAAATGTGAGATAAAGTCTAGATGCTTTGTACACCGGAGGTCAAGTTTATAAATTGCCTGGCTGGGCTGATGAGACAGCGGGTTGCGCAGTGAGATGGAAAGGCAAATAGGCATTTTAACGTCTTAGACTTAGCCGGTGGTAACTTGGTGAATTGGTTTTATTGGTTTTAACCAATCAGCATCCAAGATTAGACTCAGCCATTGTATAATATGAAGCATCCTGACCTGCGCTACTATCTTACTGTCTGTCTCAACTAGAGCCCGTAAATATATCCCAAATGGCACCTACTTTAAATGGCTTCCTGTGTGCCAGTCTGTTTAGCTATCATGCCACTCCTCATCACTCCTAGTCATGTTTGGTATGAGTGGAATGTTAGCACAAAGCAGGCTGATATCACCAGGGTAACCAAATGGCACCTTCACCTGTAAAGGTGTCCCACTTACCAACAACAACAGGAGGTCAATGTCATGGTTTTGCAGGGAGACGTACCACATCATTCTGTGCTGGTATTTGACTATTATGAGTTGGCTGACATAGCGTTTGAATGACATAGCATTTTGACACAAATATACATTTTCACAAAGTCTGCTGCTTCAGTTTGTATGATGCCAATTTGCATATACTCCAGAATGTTATGAAGAGTGATCAGATGAATTGCAATTAATTGCAAAGTCCCTCTTTGCCATGCAAATGAAGTGAATCCCCAAAAACATTTCCACTGCATTTCAGCCCTGCCACAAACGGACCAGCTGACATCATGTCAGTGATTCTCTCGTTAACACAGGTGTGAGTGTTGACGAGAACAAGGCTGGAGATCACTCTGTCATGCTGATTGAGTTCAAATAACAGACTGGACGCTTCAAAAGGAGGGTGGTGCTTGGAATCATTGTTCTTCCTCTGTCAACCATGGTTACCTGCAAGGAAACACGTGCCGTCATCATTGTTTTGCACAAAAAGGGCATCACAGGCAAGGATAATGCTGTCAGTAAGATTGTACCTAAATCAACCGTTTATCTGATCATCAAGAACTTCAAGGAGAGCAGTTCAATTGTTGTGAAGAAGGCTTCCAAGAAAGTCCAGCAAGCGCCAGGACCGTCTCCTAAAGTTGATTCAGCTGCGGGATCTGGGCACCACCAGTACAGAGCTTGCTCAGGAATGGCAGCAGGCAGGTGTGAGTGCATCTGCATGCACAGTGAGGGGAAGACTTTTGGAGGATGGCCTGGTGTCAAGAAGGGCAGGAAAGAAGCCACTTCTCTCCAGGAAAAACATCAGGGACAGACTGATATTCTGCAAAAGGTACAGGGATTGGACTGCTGAGGACTGGGGTAAAGTCATTTTCTCTGATGAATCCCCTTTCCGATTGTTTGGGGCATCTGTAAAAAAGCTTGTCCGGAGAAGACAAGGTGAGCGCTACCATCAGTCCTGTGTCATGCCAACAGTAAAGCATGCTGAGACCATTCATGTGTGGGGCTGCTTCTCAGCCAAGGGAGTGGGCTCACTCACAATTTTGCCTAAGAACACAGCCATGAATAAAGAATGGTACCAACACATCCTCCGAGAGCAACTTTTCATCCAGGAACAGTTTGGTGACGAACAATGCCTTTTCCAGCATGATGGAGTACCTTGCCATAAGGCCAAAGTGATAACTAAGTGGCTCGGGGAACAAAACATCAATATTTTGGGTCCATGGCCAGGAAAACCCCCAGATCTTAATCCCATTGAGAACTTGTGGTCAATCCTCAAGAGGCGGGTGGACAAACAAAAACCCACAAATTCTGACAAACTCCAAGCATTAATTATGCAAGAATGTGCTGCCATCAGTCAGGATGTGGCCCAGATGTTAATTGACAGCATGCCAGGGGAGATTGCAGAGGTCTTGAGAAAAGAAGGGTCAACACTGCAGATATTGACTCTTTGAATCAACTTCATATAATTGTCAACAAAAGCCTTTGACACTTATGAAATGCTTGTAATTATACTTCAGTATCCATAGTAACATCTGACTAAAATATCTAAAGACACCGAAGCAGCAAACTTTGTGGAAATAAATATTTGTGTCATTCTCAAAACTTTTGGTAGTAGTAGAGAACATGTTTCTCAGTCAACCTTGTGATATAATGGTTGACGAATAGTAGATGCTTTTATAAATCTAAATCCTCCTTTTTAAAACACCTCTGTTGGCATTTAGAAGTTATATCCTTCAAGAATGGGTACGTATCATTCATTTCATTCAGTCCAAAAAAATGGATGTATCAACTGCTGATTGCTCTTTTAAGTCTGATGTAGCAGAAAGGGCATTAGAATATAACATCTCAAGACATCCGTTCTACAGCCGTCACCTATAGCGTCACTACCAGCCATGGATACTAACCCCAACTGACGTACATGAATCATTCTGAAATGATTTGCGTGTCTGGTTTCTCCTGCCCACTGATAGAGTTAGTCAGGCTTAAGTAATCCCGACTTAACACTGGGCTTTCAGATACCTTCTATAGCCACACAGGTTGGGTTCCACACCGGTGTTAATTCATGCAGACGTTTTGTTATGCTACTGATACTTTAGAGAGAGAGAGAGAGTGCGTGTGTGTGTGTGTGTATGTGTGTGTGTGTGTGCGTGTGCGTGTGTGGAGGAGAGAGATTTACAACAGACTAACCCGGCTGAGAGCCATAGCTTTTGGCATTCGTTTTGGGGTCATGGCTGTTCAGTACAGTATGTTGCCCAGTGTAAAGAAGTTCAGATTTTACATGACTTTTCATTAAGGTCCATCTCTTGACTCATTTCCATAACAACATATTATTTGGAATTAGTGTTAGGGTTAGGTTTAGGGTTAAGGTTAGATTTTGCAGTTAAGGCAGGAGTACAGTTTAGGGTTAAGGAAAATAGGATTTTGAATAGTGCTGAATTGTGTGTCCCCACAACGTTAGTTATACAAGACTGCATGTCTGTGCATGTCTGTGCATCTTGTTGTGTTCCGGTATATTCCAGTCCTGTCTGCTGCTATATAAGTGAGTCCTTTGTCCCTGGTTGATGATGGCTTATTTCTGGACCGGAAGCCATTTTAATATCACACTTGACCCCGGCCACAACTGTCCCCGGCCACAACTGTCCCCGGCCACAACTGTCCCCGGCCACAACTGTCCCCGGCCACAACTGTCCCCGGCCACAACTGACCCCGGCCACAACTGTCCCCGGCCACAACTGACCCCGGCCACAACTGACCCCGGCCACAACTGACCCCGGCCACAACTGACCCCGGCCACAACAGACCCCGGCCACAACTGACCCCGGCCACAACTGTCCCCGGCCACAACTGACCCCGGCCACAACTGACCCCGGCCACAACTGACCCCGGCCACAACTGACCCCGGCCACAACTGACCCCGGCCTTGCACGCAGCCGCACTCCATTAAAGCTTAAGGCATCTGACAAATTTGATTTGATTTTGAAACAGGACGCCTCACTGTCCAAGAACTGGAGCACACATAAGATCATACTGATGAGGGAAGAGAGAGAGAGGAGGGGGGAGTGAGGGGGGGGAGAGACAAACTGGGAAGGAGAGAGGGATACAGAGAGAGAGAGTGAGGCAAAGAGAGAGGGAGTGTAGAGAGGGGTGGGTGGCAGAGAGACCAGGGTTAAGTAGGTCATCAGAGTTCTCTTTCTGTAGTTTCTATATTGAGTCCTGACTAGTATCATTCAGCAGGAGTCTGGCTGGAATGATGAGTCCTGACTAGTATCATTCAGCAGGAGTCTGGCTGGACTGATGAGTCCTGACTAGTATCATTCAGCAGGAGTCTGGCTGGACTGATGCCATGGTACTTCCTGTCAGTCTCCATTGTCATGTATTGGTGACGCTCCACATGACACCCTAATGACCAGAGCCCCATATGAAACAGATGCATCCATTTTGTTGTTGCCTCCCTTCGTGTAGGGGTGGTCTGGTCGGAGTGTGTTCTGAGTGTGTTCACGAGCCAAACACACACACACACACACACGCAGCACCTCTCACAGCGATGATCTGCTACTCTGCTCTTCATGCTGTGTGTTCATAATTAGTAATAATTAGTCAATAGAAAACCAAAAGCAGACTGCTCACAATACCAAAAGCAGACTGCTCACAGCCTGTCCTCCTCTATTACCCAGCCGTGGTGCCCAGGTACCCAGCCGTGGTGCCCAGGTACCCAGCCGTGGTGCCCAGGTACCCAGCTGTGGTGCCCAGGTACCCAGCCGTGGTGCCTAGGTACCCAGCCGTGGTGCCCAGCCGTGGTGCCCAGGTACCCAGCCGTGGTGCCCAGGTGCCCAGCCGTGGTGCCTAGGTACCCAGCCGTGGTGCCCAGCCGTGGTGCCCAGGTACCCAGCCGTGGTGCCCAGGTACCCAGCCGTGGTGCCCAGCTCTGGTGCCCAGGTATCCAGCCGTGGTGCCCAGCCGTGGTGCCCAGGTACCCAGCCGTGGTGCCCAGGTACCCAGCCGTGGTGCCCAGCCGTGGTGCCCAGGTACCCAGCCGTGGTGCCCAGCCGTGGTGCCCAGGTACCCAGCCGTGGTGCCCAGGTACCCAGACGTGGTGCCCAGGTACCCAGCTGTGGTGCCCATCCGTGTCTGTACGCATGCTGTGAAAGAGAGGATAGTTAGGTTGTGTGTGTGAGTGAGTGAGTGTACCTGCTCTTATCTCACTGGGTTTTCAAAGGGTGGGTGGGTGCATGGTAGCAACACATGACAACACAGCATGGTAGCAACACAACATGACAACACAGCATGGTAGCAACACAACATGACAACACAGCATGGTATCAACACAACATGACAACACAGTATGGTAGCAACACAACATGACAACACAGCATGGTATCAACACAACATGACAACACAGCATGGTAGCACCACAACATGGTAGCAACACAACATGACAACACAGCATGGTATCAACACAACATGACAACACAGCATGGTAGCAACACAACATGACAACATAGTATGGTAGCAACACATGACAACACAGTATGGTAGCAACACAACATGACAACACAGCATGGTAGCAACACAACATGACAACACAGCATGGTAGCAACACATGACAACACAGCATGGTAGCAACACAACATGACAACATAGTATGGTAGCAACACAACATGGCAACACAGCATGGTAGCAACACAACATGACAATGCAGCATGGTAGCAACACAACCTGACAACACAGCATGGTAGCAACACAACATGACAATGCAGCATGGTAGCAACACAACCTGACAACACAGCATGGTAGCAACACAACATGACAATGCAGCATGGTAGCAACAACACATGACAACACAGCATGGTAGCAACACAACATGACAACACAGTATGGTAGCAACACAACATGACAACATAGCATGGTAGCAACACAACATGGCAACACAGCATGGTAGCAACACAACATGACAGAAGCACAACATGGTACAAACATTATTGGGCACAGACAACAGCACAAAGGCAAGAAGACAATACATCACACAAAGCAGCCACATTTGTCAGTAAGAGTGTCCATGATGGAGTCTTTGAATGAGGAGATGGAGATCCTATCCCGCAGCAGAGCAGTGAGGTCCTGCAGACTGGATTTAGGTCTTTGTGGGCCAGCCGACGGGCATAGCTCCGTTTGTGAAAGAAGGATTTGGATTTGAGATAGAAGCACAGGGGGTCAGGGTGGTATGTTATCCCTGATGGAGAGGGAGGGAGGGAGGGAGGGAGGGAGGGAGGGAGGGAGGGAGGGAGGGAGGGAGAGAGGGAGGGAGGGAGGGAGAGAGGGAGAGAGGGAGGGAGGGAGAGAGAGAGAGGGACGGTGGGAGGGAGAGAGGGTGGGAGGGAGGGAGGGAGGGAGGGTGGGAGGGAGGGAGGGAGGGAGAGAGGGAGGGAGGGAGAGAGAGAGGGACGGAGGGAGGGAGAGAGGGAGGGAGGGAGAGAGAGAGGGACGGTGGGAGGGAGAGAGGGTGGGAGGGAGGGAGGGAGGGTGGGAGGGAGGGAGGGAGAGAGAGGGAGGGAGGGTGGGAGGGAGGGAGGGAGAGAGAGGGAGGGAGAGAGAGAGGGATGGAGGGAGAGAGAGAGAGGGAGGGAGGGAGAGAGGGAGAGAGAGGGAGGGAGAGAGGGAGGGAGGGACGGAGGGAGGGAGGGAGAGAGGGAGGGAGAGAAAGAGAGAGATGCGTTGTGAGTGTGTTGCTGTTCTAATGCGGTGTGTGTGTGTGTGTGTTGCAGGACGGCTCATGCCAGGACAAAGGGAGAGGCAGCAGACCAGGCAGCTCTCTCTGCCAGACAGGATTGTGACATCGCTAGGGCCGTCGCTAGGGAGCTGTCTCCAAACTTCCACCAACCAGGTAACATTCTAGACCACCAGATTCGTTATCACATAACTGCCCTGTATCAGTCCATTCACTATGTATTAGTCAGAGCCAGATTAAAGGTTCTGACGACGCCATAACAGTTTGATGCACAGAACTATGCATTTACCTGACTTCAGCAACTCGCCAGGTAACCTGTCGGCCCAATAGCAAAACATCTCGAAGCATATGGGAACAGCAGACTGGGATAGGGGGGAATTGAAAATGTCCGTAAACACACCAGCCCAGCTGGTCTGCACATGCTCTGAGGACGCGGCTGGGGATGCCATCTGGGCCAGCAGCCTTGCGAGGGTTAACACGTTTACATGTTTTACTCATGTCGGTCACGGAGAAGGAGAGCCCACAGTCCTTGCTAGCGGGCCAAGTCTGTGGCACTGTATTATCCTCAAAGCGGGCAAAGAAGGTGTTTAGTTTGTCTGGTAGCAAGACGTCGGTGTCCGTGACGTGGCTGGTTTTCTTTTTGTCGTCTGTGATTGTCTGTAGACCCTGCCACATACGTCTCGTGTCTGAGCCATTGAATTGCGACTCCACTTTGTCTCTATACTGACATTTTGCTTGTTAGATTGCCTTGCAGAGGGAATTATTATACTGTTTGTATTCGGCCATATTCTCAGTTGTCTTTCCATGGTTAAATGCAATGGTTCCGCGCTTTCAGTTTTGTGCGAATGCTGCCATCAATCCACGGTTTCTTGGTTAGGGTAGGTTTTAATAGTTACAGTGGGTACAACATCTCCAATGCACTTCCTTATAAACTCACTCACTGAATCAGTTTATAAATCTATATTATTCTCTGAGGCTACCCCGAACATGTCCCAGTCCGCGTGATCATAACAATCTTGAAGCGTGGATTCCGATTGGTCAGACCAGCATTGAATGGTCCTTAGCACGGGTACTTCCTGTTTGAGTTTCTGCCTATAGGATGGGAGGAGCAAAATGGATTCGGGGTCAGATTTGACAAAAGGAGGGCAGGGGAGGGCCTTGTATGCACCGCAGAAGTTAGAGTAGCAGTGATCCAGTGTTTTTCCAGCGCGAGTGCTACAATCAATATGCTGATATAATTTAGGAAGCCTTGTTCTCAAATTTGCTTTGTTAAAATCCCCAGCTACAATAAATGCAGCCTCAGGATATGTTGTCCAGTTTACATAAAGTCCAGTGAAGTTCCTTCAGGGCCGTCGTGGTATCGGCTTGAGGGGAGATATACACGGCTGTATACAATAACCAAAAATAATTCTCTAGGGAGATAATAAGGTCGGCATTTGATTGTGAAGAATTCTAGGTCAGGGAAACAAAAGGACTTGAGTTCCTGTATGTTGTTAATCATGAAACATACACTCCCACCCTTCTTCTTCCCGGAGAGATGTTTATTCCTGTTGGCATGACGCATGAAGATCCCAGGTGGCTGTATCGACTCAGACAGCACGTGCCGAGAGAGCCATGTTTCCATGAAACAGAGTATATTACAATCCCTGATGTCTCTCTGGAAAGCAACCCTTGCCCTGATTTCGTCGACCTTGTATTCTAGAGACTGGACATTAGCGAGTAATGTACTCGGAAGCGGTGGGTGGTGTGCACGCCTCTGAAGTCCACCCAGAAGACCACTCCGTCTTCCTTTTCTCCGGCAGAGTTGTTTTGGGTCAACCTCTAGAATCAGTTCAGATGCCATGGGTGGCTTGGACAAATGAGTATTCCTGTTCGTAGTGCTGGTAAGTCTCTCTGATATCCAATAGTTCTTAAGATTTTCTGGGCTAACCATGTAAGAAATAATACATTTAAAAAAAATATATACTGCCAAGTTTCCTAAGGACTAGAAGCGAGGCAGCCCTCTTTGTCGGCACCATCTTGTGTATCAAACCTGTCCTTATACAAACAGGCAGGGATAGATAGTACAGTAGACGTACACAGTAAACTCATTGCAGCCCCTGGTAACAGGTCCAGGGTTAAAGTTAGAGCCTGAGGGTGTGATTGGTTTAAGCCTCAGTTAGGGTTAGGGTTAGTGCACTTTTTAGGGAATAGGGTGCCATTCACTACAGAGACATCTGGCATTCTGGGTAATTTTAGACCAGAGTCTGTGAGGAAGGTTTCTTAGACCACAATGAACCACTGTGTTTCAACTGTGACAAAAACAGACTGTTAGGTCGTGGTAGGAATGGGTACAGTACAGAATGACTTCTTTCAGACTCAAGAGGGGAATTGGTAGAGCATGGCTCAGTTAGTAGAGCATGGTTCTTGCAACGCAAGGATAGTGGGTTTGATTCCTGGGACCCTCCATACGTAAACATATTATATGCACGCTTGACTCTGTAAGTTGCTTTGGATAAAAGCGTTTGCTAACATCATTATAACATATATATACAGTGGGGCAAAAAATTATTTAGTCAGCCACCAATTGTGCAAGTTCTCCCACTTAAAAAGATGAGAGAGGCCTGTAATTTTCATCATAGGTACACTTCAACTATGACAGACAAAATGAGAAAAAAAAATGCAGAAAATCACATTGTAGGATTTTTAATGAATTTATTTTCAAATTATGGTGGAAAATGAGTATTTGGTCACCTACAAACAAGCAAGATTTCTGGCTCTCACAGACCTGTAACTTCTTCTTTAAGAGGCTCCTCTGTCCTCCACTCGTTACCTGTACTCGTTACCTGTATCAATGGCACCTGTTTGAACTTGTTATCAGTATAAAAGACACCTATCCACAACCTCAAACAGTCACACTCCAAAACCCACTATGGCCAAGACCAAAGATCTGTCAAAGGACACCAGAAACAAAATTGTAGACCTGCACCAGGCTGGGAAGACTGAATCTGCAATAGGTAAGCAGCTTGGTTTGAAGAAATCAACTGTGGGAGCAATTATTAGGAAATGGAAGACATACAAGACCACTGATAATCTCCCTCGATCTGGGGCTAGCAGTAGGTTTATTTCATTGGTATTATTATTAGACAGTAGTTGTAGCAGTAGGTTTATTTCATTGGTATTATTATTAGACAGTAGTTGTATTAGTTGTAATGAATTATTGTTTAGTTTATTATCATTTGGACAGTCGTGAAAACGATTTCATCCTGCAATAAAACATGTTATTTTTAATTCTGTAGTAGCATCTGCAAATATAGAAATGTCCCTTTTATCTAGTCCAAGACACACACACACACACACATACAAAGACACGCACCTACACAAACACACACACATACATACACACAGATACACACAGAGTGCCCCGTGCATCGTGTATTCTGTTGGTTACTATCGTATTTTCTGACTGACTCCTGTGGCTGACATATTTCTGGCATGTGTGATTAAAATCAAATCAAGGCCACTCACACATAAAGAGCTTATTTAACTGATCTGACCTTCCGTATCTCTCGCTCTCGCCGTCACGTGTCACTGCATGTGAGCGACCCCCTCCAGCTCCCTGTCCTCGCTCCCTTGCTCAGAACAACAGAAGAGAAAGACAATGATGAGTAGTTAGACACGTTAATGCGATTTATTGTGGATAGTCAGATTAATATAGTAGTTTTGTTTTTAAAACGATTTCCCTAATAATACTGTTTCCATGGACACGTCTCAAATCAGGATAAATGCAGAAAATTGGCAATCAATCAAAATCAACGTTCTACCACAGCAAACATGTTAATTATGGGAAGCGTATTTTACTCTGAGTTCAGACATATAAAGTTTGCATATAGAAAACTACCACTACTAAGACTCATACGTTGCGTTGTTCTGAACTAAAGAGGGAGGCTCGCTCAGCCTGATACTAGCATGCAAATACACCTGGATTGGCAATTAAGGATTTTACATGTGCGTAGTCAATGCAAAGATTGTTCAGAAAACGGTTAAGAGACACAGTTAGGGCAGCAGGTAGCCTAGCGGTTAAGAGACACAGTTAGGGCAGCAGGTAGCCTAGCGGTTAAGAGACACAGTTAGGGCAGCAGGTAGCCTAGCGGTTAAGAGACACAGTTAGGGCAGCAGGTAGCCTAGCGGTTAAGAGACACAGTTAGGGCAGCAGGCAGCCTTGCTGTTAAGAGACACAGTTAGGGCAGCAGGTAGCCTAGCGGTTAAGAGACACAGTTAGGGCAGCAGGTAGCCTAGCGGTTAAGAGACACAGTTAGGGCAGCAGGTAGCCTAGCGGTTAAGAGACACAGTTAGGGCAGCAGGCAGCCTTGCTGTTAAGAGACACAGTTAGGGCAGCAGGCAGCCTAGCGGTTAAGAGACACAGTTAGGAAAGCAGGTAGCCTAGCGGTTAAGAGACACAGTTAGGGCAGCAGGTAGCCTAGCGGTTAAGAGACACAGTTAGGGCAGCAGGTAGCCTAGCGGTTAAGAGACACAGTTAGGGCAGCAGGTAGCCTAGCGGTTAAGAGACACAGTTAGGGCAGCAGGCAGCCTAGCGGTTAAGAGACACAGTTAGGGCAGCAGGCAGCCTAGCGGTTAAGAGACACAGTTAGGGCAGCAGGTAGCCTAGCGGTTAAGAGACACAGTTAGGGCAGCAGGTAGCCTAGCGGTTAAGAGACACAGTTAGGGCAGCAGGCAGCCTAGCGGTTAAGAGACACAGTTAGGAAAGCAGGTAGCCTAGCGGTTAAGAGACACAGTTAGGGCAGCAGGCAGCCTAGCGGTTAAGAGACACAGTTAGGAAAGCAGGTAGCCTAGCGGTTAAGAGAGTTGGGCCAGTAAACGAAAGATCTCTGGTTTGAATCCCTGAGCAGACTATGTGAAAAATCTGCCCGATGTGCCCTTGAGCAAAGTACTTAAAACCCTAATTGCTTCTGTAAATCGCTCTGGAGAAGAGTGCCTGCTAAATTACAAAAAAAATGTGAGAGAAAAATACGCACACACACCAGTACTTCCTGTAACCCTGATTGATTTTAGGTTCCTCTTGTTAAGGCGCTTCATCCCACATTAAGGTCAGCAGGAGTTAGGGAATGAACCATCAGAACGATGTGTGTGTTGGAGCGTGTGCCTGCTCTCTAGTGTGTGTGTGTGTGTGTGTGTGTGTGTGTGTGTGTGTGTGTGTTGGCGTGGAAACATGCCCCAGGATTAGCATGAAGCGATCTGACATCTGTGGCTGAAACAAAAGCTTTAGTACTATGTTACTGTATTATTATACTACTATATTACTATGCTACTGTATTGTTATACTACTGTATTACTATACTACTCTTACTGTACGACTCTATTACATACTACGTTACTGTACTATGTTACTATACTACTATATTGCTGTACTACTGTATTACTATACTACTGTATTATTATACTACTGTATTATTATACTACTGTATTACTATTCTACTATATTACTATACTACTGTATTACTATACTACTTTACTGTGCTATGTTACTATACAACTGTACTACTGTATTATACTACTGTATTATTATACTACTGTATTACTATACTACTCTATTACTATTCTACTATATTACTATACTACGGTATTACTATACTACTCTATTACTATTCTACTATATTACTATACTACTGTATTACTATACTACTTTACTGTGCTATGTTACTATACAACTGTACTACTGTATTATACTACTGTATTATTATACTACTGTATTACTATACTACTCTATTACTATTCTACTATATTACTATACTACGGTATTACTATACTACTCTATTACTATTCTACTATATTACTATACTACTGTATTATTATACTACTATATTACTATACTACTATATTACTATACTACTATATTACTATACTGCTGTATTACTACACTACTATGTTACTATACTACTGTATTACTATACTACTCTATTACTATTCTACTATATTACTATACTACTGTATTATTATACTACTATATTACTATACTACTATATTACTATACTGCTGTATTACTACACTACTATATTACTATACTACTGTATTACTATACTACTCTATTACTATTCTACTATATTACTATACTACTGTATTATTATACTACTATATTACTATACTACTATATTACCATACTACTATATTACTATACTGCTGTATTACTACACTACTATGTTACTATACTACTGTATTACTATACTACTTTGCTGTGCTATGTTACTATACAACTATACTACTGTATTATTATACTACTGTATTACTATACTACTCTATTACTATTCTACTATATTACTATACTACGGTATTACTATACTACTCTATTACTATTATACTATATTACTATACTACTGTATTATTATACTACTATATTACTATACTACTATATTACCATACTACTATATTACTATACTGCTGTATTACTACACTACTATGTTACTATACTACTGTATTACTATACCACTTTGCTGTACTATGGTACTATACTACTGTTACTATACTGCTGTATTACTATACTACTATACTACTATACTACTATACTACTGTATTACTATACCACTCTATTACTATTCTACTGTACTGCTATACTACTATATTACTATACTACTGTATTATTATACTACTACTATTAACATACTGCTGTATTACTATACTACTATATTACTATACTACTGTATTACTATACCACTTTAATGTACTATGTTACTATACTACTATATTACTATACTGATGTATTACTATACTACTATGCTACTTTACTGTACTATGTTACTATACTACTATATTACTATACTACTATGCTACTTTACTGTACTATGTTACTATACTACTATACTGCTATATTACGATGCTACTTTACTGTACTATGTTACTATACTACTATAGTGCTATGCCACTATATTACTATACTACTGTATTACTATACTATACTACTTTACTGTACTATGTTACTATACTACTGTATTACTATACTACTTTACTGTACTATGTTACTATACTACTGTATTACTATACTACTTAACTGTACTGTATTACTATACTACTGTATTACTATACTACTTTGCTGTACTGTGTTACTATACTACTTTACTGTACTATGTTACTATACTACTGTATTACTATACTACTTTACTGTACTATGTTACTATACTACTGTATTACTGTACTACTTTACTGTACTATGTTACTATACTACTGTATTACTATACTACTTTACTGTACTGTTACTATACTACTGTGTTACTATACTACTGTATTACTATACTACTTTACTGTACTGTATTACTATACTACTGTATTACTATACTACTTTACTGTACTATGTTACTATACTACTGTGTTACTATACTACTGTATTACTATACTACTTTACTGTACTGTATTACTATACTACTGTATTACTATACTACTGTATTACTATACTACTGTTACTATACTACTGTATTACTATACTACTTTCCTGTACTGTATTACTATACTACTGTATTACTATACTACTGTATTACTAGGAGGATGAAGAGTGCAGAGAATGATAGAGGAAGAGAGAGGTTGGAATAGAAGGATGGAGAATAGAGGGAAAAATGAGAAAGAGTCTGAGGTTTGACAGGTTTGTTTGTGTGGGAGAATTCTGTCAGTTCTTTATACTGTCACTGTACCAGCTAGTGATGCAGTCCCAGTTGTTTGTTCACCTGCAAATCTGAGGCCCACACCCGACTCTAACCTGCAGGTAGTCAGATAGAAAATGCAATGAACAGTCAGAGACAGCGGAGCAATTTTTTTGACGGAGTGCAGGATTTATATTCTGATGTCATTCCTGCCCTAGAAAACTATCATCTCTGCTTCTCTCACGCAGCAGACATTTAGGGACCGGGGAGAAAATGCAATGCCTCTACAATAACAACAAAAATGTACATTTTCAGTTTGACGGGTTTTAAGGAAATTAAAATCAGTGATAGTGACCCAACATGTTTTCTGATAAGATTTCATTTCGGCTTGGAGGCATATTTTATGATGCTGATGAAGATGGCACCTTTATAGACGGTCCCTAACAAGTATTCATTCTCTCAAAATACTGAAATAAATAAATCTATATTTTCCACTTCTATTCCACTTCTATTCCTTAGTCAAAATGTACATTTGGTGTTTCATTTTACTGCAAGAAATACTTAATTCTGCAGTAGTTAATATTATATTAGACGATATGAGAGGTTATAGACCTAGAGTTAATATTATATTAGACTATGTGAGAGGTTATAGACTTATGTGAGAGGTTATAGACCTAGAGTTAATATTATATTAGACTATGTGAGAGGTTATAGACCTAGAGTTAATATTATATTAGACGATATGAGAGGTTATAGACCTAGAGTTAATATTATATTAGACTATGTGAGAGGTTATAGACTTATGTGAGAGGTTATAGACCTAGAGTTAATATTATATTAGACTATGTGAGAGGTTACAGACCTAGAGTTAATATTATATTAGACTATATGAGAGGTTATAGACCTATATGAGAGGTTATAGACCTATATGAGAGGTTATAGACCTACAGTCATTGTCCAGATTCAGTTCGGCTGCTGTTCCATCTGTTCCATCTGAACAGTAGGCTGCTGTTCCCTTGACGTACCATTTTGACGTCCCCTGTCTTGTGACTCTCAGTTGTGTATAGCGCCTCACAATCATCACACGGCCGGCAACACAATCACCCTCTTTTATCACCTTACCAAGTCTTTCCCAAACATTACTGTTCTGGCCCTACCCCCCATTTCACAGCTTTTCTCTTATTGAATTCAACTCCAACATTGTCCTTTAACTCCAACATTGTCCTTCAACTCCAACATTGCCCTACCCCCCCCCCCCCCCAACATTTGTCGATTTGGTGTGTATTTGGCGATTGGTGTACAGTTATGCCCTGAAGCTCAGCCTCACATACTAACTAACACCAGATAAAAAAAATAAACACTTGTTCACTTGTTCATGACCAGAACCCTAGTATAAACATAGGGCTCTGGTCAAAGTAGTGCACTATATCGAGTATAGGATGCCATTTGGGACACACCCATAGGCAGGTATGTTCAGATCAAGTGTGTTTATTTCAGCACAGTCATTCGTGGTTATTCGTAGTAGCTGGGCCTGTATTAGAGACCCTGTATTAACAGGCATGCTTAGCAGGTTATCTGTCTGTCATGTGATCAACGCTGAGATAAACGCAGTCAGCGGACGTCCTGTGATGTTTTCATTTGGGACGTATTTAAAATCTAGTTCTGGAACACGTCGTCACATCCCAGCCGACTCTTTTTTAACTTGTCATTCCCTGGCAGAGACGATAACACAGCAGTAACTACAACACTGACGTCATGGCCGATAACATGGCCAGATTATAGGAGATGTGAGTCTCGTATTACGCATCACCGTGGTCAAGAGGTCGACGTGATTCACTTCACTGTATATCACCTCGTATATCAAAAGACAAACCAAGTATACAGACACACACACACACACACACACACACACACACACACACACACACACACACACACACACACACACACACACATACCAGGTACAACATTCAAATAATTTTGAAACAACAGATTATGATGTCAACATAGCAACATTTTGTCAGAGCAACAGCAGCTTTTCAAAATGGGAGCTGGTGCCAGTGGGGGCCCTTTGACTAGATACCAGGGGGGGCCCTTTGACTACAGACCAGGGGGGGGCCCTTTGGCTACAGACCAGGGGGGGGCCCTTTGACTACAGACCAGGGGGGGCCTTTGACTACAGACCAGGGGGGGCCCTTTGACTACAGACCAGGGGGGGGCCCTTTGACTACAGACCAGGGGGGCCCTTTGACTACAGACCAGGGGGGCCCTTTGACTATAGACCAGGGGGGGGGGGCCCTTTGACTAGATACCAGGGGGGGCCCTATGACTAGATACCAGGGGGGGGCCCTTTGACTACAGACCAGAGGGGCCCTTTGACTACAGACCAGGGGGGGCCCTTTGACTACAGACCAGGGGGGGTCCTTTGACTACAGACCAGGGGGGGCCCTTTGACTACAGACCAGGGGGGGCCCTTTGACTACAGACCAGGGGGGCCCTTTGACTAGATACCAGGGGGGGCCCTTTGACTCCTTGGGATGTTAATTGGACATTGATGATGTTAGGACATCTGAAAGTTTTTGGGAGATTTGATTTGCGTACGTACTGACAGGACACCACATCACATCATGGAAGACATCTTCAAAGCCAATGTCGGAGCGATGTCGTCCTGGGGTCTGGACGCTGCTTCTGTTCTTCCAAAATGGTCAACTATTCCCTGATTCTGACCCGAGTTAAGCCTGCGTAAATGGATTCCCCTTTTTATGGACTTTTCTCTCTATGCATTCTGACCTTTGAACTTAAGCATGAGAATAGCATGCTATTCCCCCGCTATTAGTTTGCGGTGGAGATAGAATGTGTGTTTATAGTATAGTAATACATTAAGGTGGTGGTGGTGGTGTGTTTATAGTATAGTAATACATTAAGGTGGTGGTGGTGTGTTTATAGTATAGTAATACATTAAGGTGTGGTGGTGGTGTGTTTATAGTATAGTAATACATTAAGGTGGTGGTGGTGGTGGTGTGTTTATAGTATAGTAATACATTAAGGTGGTGGTGGTGTGTTTATAGTATAGTAATACATTAAGGTGGTGGTGGTGGTGGTGTGTTTATAGTATAGTAATACATTAAGGTGGTGGTGGTGTGTTTATAGTATAGTAATACATTAAGGTGGTGGTGGTGTGTTTATAGTATAGTAATACATTAAGGTGGTGGTGGTGGTGTGTTTATAGTATAGTAATACATTAACACAGCTAACACAGAACACACAGCTAACACAGCACACACAGCTAACACAGCACACACAGCTAACACAGCTAACACAGCACACACAGCACACACAGCTAACACAGCACACACAGCACACACAGCTAACACAGCACACACAGCTAACACAGCTAACACAGCACACACAGCACACACAGCACACACAGCTAACACAGCACACACAGCACACACAGCACACACAGCTAACACAGCAGACACAGCACACACAGCTAACACACAGCTAACACAGCTAACACAGACGCTGAATTGTCATTCCAGTGAAGGCTGATATGTAGATTTTTAATTGTTGATAATATTTAATTGTTGATAATGAAGTGCCTTCATGAATTATATGGTTTTAAAAAAATACTTTTCAAAATGTTATTTGACAACATGTGTATTCAGGCTGGAGCATTTTCAATCTGTGTAATCTGGAACAGCCTATTGTCACACACAGATTCACCGACTAGCGGCCAATACATTTGACCAAAGCAGAATCAGGAAGTGAAAGTGACTCTGCTATTCAGATCCCGCCTTCGTTCCTCATGTAGAAATGTCACGATGTTAAAATCATCCACATCTAAATATGATGAGTTTGCGAGATAAGATAAGCAATGTCAGACTGGGTATCAGTCAAGACCTGATGAGAAGTTTGATGATATGAGTCCTAGCCGACCACGCAAAAGGAACTATGGATGTATTTTCCCTGGTTGACACAGAGACATGCTCAGGAAAGTGATATCACAACTTATGTCTTCTACCTGCCTTCTCCATCCTATCCCCCACCACCTTCTACAAAACTGTTTTTAATTGCACATCTGATGAATTGCACATCTTGTTTCAAAAGGCATTTCCCCACTGCACTATAAACTGCTCTGGTGAAACCCTTTCTGAAGAAAAGGCATCTAGATTCTTCCAGTTCTTAGCAATTTTCACCTAATCTTCAGCCGTCCATTCTTAAGGCAAATTCTGGAGAAATTGGTGTTCAAACAGCTACAATATGTTTTATGTGCCAACTGTTTTCCATTCTGGTTTTGGTGTCCACCACAGCACAGAGACAGCCTTAGTTCAAGTGATAAATGATCCTAGAGCCAACGCAGATGCCAAACAGCTCTCTGTCCTTGTAATCTTAGATTTAAGTGCTGCATTCGACACTGCTGACCATGATGTCCTTCTGGACAGACTGGAGAGGTGGCTTGGCCTCTCCGGTCCAGTTCTAAATTGGTTTAGGACCTATTAAACCGGTCGAGAGTTTTTTGTCCCCCTTGGTGAACATAACTCAGAGAAAATACATATGACTTGGCGTTCTACGAGGTTCGTTTTGGGTCCGGTATTGTTCCATTTATATATGTTACCCCTTGGCAGCGTATTCAGAAAACACAGCATTGATTTACACTGCTACGTAGACGATACACAACTTTACATGTCTGTGTCACCAGAGGATTTTAGATCCACAGATAAATGATCAGTGTCACGTTCGTTATAAGGATCGGACCAAGGCGCAGCGTGGTATGAACCGGACCAAGGCGCAGCGTGGTATGAATGGGACCAAGGCGCAGCGTGGTATGAACCGGACCAAGGCGCAGCGTGGTATGAACCGGACCAAGGCGCAGCGTGGTATGAACCGGACCAAGACGCAGCGTGGTGTGAATGGGACCAAGGCGCAGCGTGGTATGAACCGGACCAAGGCGCAGCGTGGTATGAACCGGACCAAGGCGCAGCGTGGTATGAACCGGACCAAGGCGCAGCGTGGTATGAACCGGACCAAGGCGCAGCGTGGTATGAACCGGACCAAGGCGCAGCGTGGTATGAACCGGACCAAGGCGCAGCGTGGTATGAATGGGACCAAGGCGCAGCGTGGTATGAATCGGACCAAGGGGCAGCGTGGTATGAATGGGACCAAGGCGCAGCGTGGTATGAATGGGACCAAGGCGCAGCGTGGTATGAATGGGACCAAGGCGCAGCGTGGTATGAACCGGACCAAGGCGCAGCGTGGTATGAATGGGACCAAGGCGCAGCGTGGTATGAATGGGACCAAGGCGCAGCGTGGTATGAACCGGACCAAGGCGCAGCGTGGTATGAATCGGACCAAGGCGCAGCGTGGTATGAACCGGACCAAGGCACAGCGTGGTATGAATGGGACCAAGGCGCAGCGTGGTATGAATGGGACCAAGGCGCAGCGTGGTATGAATGGGACCAAGGCGCAGCGTGGTATGAACCGGACCAAGGCGCAGCGTGGTATGAACCGGACCAAGGCGCAGCGTGGTATGAACCGGACCAAGGCGCAGCGTGGTATGAACCGGACCAAGGCGCAGCGTGGTATGAATCGGACCAAGGCGGTATGAACCGGACCAAGGCGCAGCGTGGTATGAACCGGACCAAGGCGCAGCGTGGTATATGTACATTCTTTATTATATTAAGAATAACCACTGAACAAACTAACCAAAATAACAGAGCGACACGTGAGACAAAACAAATGAGTGCTGACAGGCGACTACACATAGACAAGAACCCACAAACACCAAAAGGAAATGGCTACCTAAATATGATCCCCAATCAGAGACAACGACAAACAGATGTCTCTGATTGGGAACCATATCAGGCCAACATAGAAATACAAAAACCCATCAACTTACAAAACCCTAGACAAATACAACAACTAGCATATCCACCCTAGTCACACCCTGAACTAACCAAAATATAAAGAAAACAGAGATATCTCAGGTCAGGGCGTGACAGTACCCCCCCCCCCCCCCCCAAGGTGCGGACTCTCGGCCACAAACCTGAACCTATAGGGGAGGGTCTGGGTGGGCATCTACCCTCGGTGACGCGGCTCTGGTTCTGGACGCCGCCCCCCCTCTTTACGTTGATCCCGCCGCCTTTGTAGAACCGGACCGTGGATCATCGCCGGAGGCTCTGGACTGCAGATCATCGACGTGAGGCCCCGGACTGGGGACCGTCGCTGGACTGGACTGGGGACTGTCGCTGGAGGTTCCGGACTGGGGACCGTCGCTGGAGGCGTGAGGCCCCGGACTGGGGACCGTCGCTGGACTGGACTGGGGACTGTCGCTGGAGGTTCCGGACTGGGAACTGTCGCTGGAAGCTCTGGACTGTGGCGGCGCACTGGATACCTGGTGCGTGGTGCCGGCACTGGTGGTACCGGGCTGGTGACACGCACCTCAGAGCGAGTGCGGGAAGGAGACACAGGACATACTGAACTGTGGAGGCGCACTGGAGATCTGATGTAGAGCTGACACACGCAGCTCTACATCCCCAGTCCGGAACCTCCAGCGACGGTCCCCAGTCCTGGCTCGAACTGGAGACACTGTCCGCATTTCTGCATAACATGGTGCCTGACCAGTACCACGCTCTCTACCAGTACATAACACTGGGTCTGGACTTTTTTCATTCAAGCTGATTAATGAAACTAGGGATTTAACCGCAATGCTCTCTCTCTCTCTCTCTCTCTCTCTCTCTTTCTCTCTCCTCTCTCTCCCCTCTATCTCTTCTCTCTCTTTCCCTCTCCTCTCTCTCTCCCCTCTATCTCTCCTCTCTCTTTCCCTCTCCTCTCTCTCTCTCCTCTCTTTCTCTCTCCTCTCATCTCAATTATCTCTCATCTATTCTCTCTCCTCTCCTATCTCTGTCTCTCTTTCCTCTCCTCTCTCCTCTCTCTCTCCTTTCTCTCCTCTCTTCTCTCGCCTCTCTTCTCTCTCTCCTTTCACTTTCTCTCTCCTTTCTCCTCTCTCTTCTCTCTGCTATCTCTCCTCTCACATTCTCTTTCTCTCTCCTTTCTCCTCTCCTCTCTCATCTCTCCTCTCTCTCCTCTAATACGGATAAGAATAAGAAATGTCAGTAACAGAGAGAACAGTCTATGACTAGGGTGGCTGGAGTCTTTGACAATTTTTAGGGCCTTCCTCTGACACCACCTGGTATAGAGGTCAGGATGGCAGGAAGCTTGACCCCGGTGATGTACTGGGCCGTACAAACTTCCCTCTGTAGTGTCTTGCGGTCGGAGGCCGAGCTGTTGCCATACCAGGCAGTGATGCAACCAGTCAGGATTGTAGTTAAGGGTGGTAGTTAAGGGTGGTAGTTAAGGCTGGTAGTTAAGGTGGTGGTTACGGGTGGTAGTTAAGGGTGATAGTTAAGCATTTTAGTTAAGGGTTGTAGTTAAGGTGGTGAAGGGTGATAGTTAAGGATTTTAGTTAAGGGTTGTAGTTAAAGTGGTGGTTAAGGGTGATAGTTAGGGTGGTAGTTAAGGTGGTGGTTAAGGGTGATAGTTAGGGTGGTAGTTAAGGTGGTGGTTAAGGGTGATAGTTAAGGTGGTGGTTAAGGTGGTGGTTAAGGGTGATAGTTAAGGGTTGTAGTTAAGGGTGGTAATTAAGGTGGTATATAGTAGACTATGATAACTTGTTGATAGAAATACATACCTTCATTATAATGTTGAGTCTACATTGTCAAGATGATAATTCTTAGTTGTCCATTCCAGACAAATGAAACAGCAGTGGATAGCTGAGCTCTGTTCTACTAATCTAGACAGGAGCAGTGGATAGCAGATAGCTGAGCTCTGTTCTACTAATCTAGACAGGAGCAGTGGATAGCAGATAGCTGAGCTCTGTTCTACTAATCTAGACAGGAGCAGTGGATAGCAGATAGCTGAGATCTGTTCTACTAATCTAGACAGGAGCAGTGGATAGCAGATAGCTGAGCTCTGTTCTACTAATCTAGACAGGAGCAGTGGATAGCAGATAGCTGAGCTCTGTTCTACTCATCTAGACAGGAGCAGTGGATAGCAGATAGCTGAGCTCTGTTCTACTCATCTAGACAGGAGCAGTGGATAGCAGATAGCTGAGCTCTGTTCTACTCATCTAGACAGGAGCAGTGGATAGCAGATAGCCGAGCTCTGTTCTACTCATCTAGACAGGAGCAGTGGATAGCAGATAGCTGAGCTCTGTTTTACTCATCTAGACAGGAGCAGTGGATAGCAGATAGCTGAGCTCTGTTCTACTAATCTAGACAGGAGCAGTGGATAGCAGATAGCTGAGCTCTGTTCTACTAATCTAGACAGGAGCAGTGGATAGCAGATAGCTGAGCTCTGTTCTACTAATCTAGACAGGAGCAGTGGATAGCAGACAGCTGAGCGCTGTTCTACTAATCTAGACAGGAGCAGTGGATAGCAGATAGCTGAGCTCTGTTCTACTAATCTAGACAGGAGCAGTGGATAGCAGACAGCTGAGCTCTGTTCTACTAATCTAGACAGGAGCGTGTTTGTGTGTGTGTGTGTGTGTGTGTCTATAGCTATGTATCTGTGTGTTGTTTTCACCACCACCAGATGAATGATTGATCAAATCAAATCAAAGGTTCATACCTGTTAATTGTAATGGGGTCTCTGTTACTGCACCCCACGACACCCTCTAATATTTCATACACATGGTGGTTTCATATTGCATGCAAGAATCAACATGAGTTGTGTCTCTGTCTGTCTCCCCTATAGGTCCTGACTATATCAAGCAGGCGTTCATGGAGGCAGTAGATCCTGCTGAAGAGAAGAAGGAGGACAACCCCACCAGCACCGCCCAGACCCCCGGGCCCACCCCTCCCCCATCGCCCCACAGCAAGAAGAGACCGCACAGCAACAGCGTCTCCACCTCCGCCTCCCGCAAGATCAGCAAGGATGAATCATCACACAGTCGCAATGCCAGCAAGGACGAATCATCACACAGTCGCAAGGCCAGCAAGGACGAATCATCACACAGTCGCAATGCCAGCAAGGACGAATCATCACACAGTCGCAAGGCCAGCAAAGAGGAGAAACCGGGCCTTAAGACCAGCAAGGACGAATCATCACACAGTCGCAAGGCCAGCAAAGAGGAGAAACCGGGCCTTAAGACCAGCAAGGACGAATCATCACACAGTCGCAAGGCCAGCAAAGAGGAGAAACCGGGCCTTAAGACCAGCAAGGACGAATCATCACACAGTCGCAAGGCCAGCAAAGAGGAGAAGCCGGGCCTTAAGATTAGCAAGGAGGAGCGGTCGAGCAGAAAGTTGAGTAAAGAGGAGAGGGTCTCCATCGCTGCCGAGCCTTCAAGAGCTGCTGCTCCCTCTTCCCAGATTAGATACGAGGAGGCTCCAGCCAAACCTCCCAAGGCCCCGGATCCCGGCCCCACCAACGTACCACCTCCCCAGGCTGCTGCTCCCTCTTCCCAGATTAGATACGAGGAGGCTCCAGCCAAACCCCCCAAGGCCCCGGAGCCTGGCCCCACCAACGTACCACCTCCCCAGGCTGCTGCTCCGCAGACGGTGGTGGGTCCTGTTAATGGAGTGGGACAACTCCACTCCCAGTACCATAGCTACTACGTCAAAGCCCCCTCCAGGGGACCCCTGCCCCCGGAACCTGAGCCTGAGGAGGACGAGGAGCCCAGTCAACTGACCCTGGCACGGATGGCCCCGCCAACCCCCAAGCCGACGCCCACCAGCGAACCGTGCAAACTCAGGAAGCAGGATTCGCTAAAACCAAAGAGCCTGGCAGAGACCAAGAAGGCCAGTATGGAGATGGCTGAGGGGAAGGAGGAAGAGCATGTAAGTATACAGCGTCTCATAGTGGGAGAGCCGATCTAAGATCAGCCTTTTAGATCAGCCTTTTAGATCATAATGAATCAGATTACATGGAAAGGAGGGGACTGATCCTAGATCATAATGAATCAGATTACATGGAGAGGAGGGGACTGATCCTAGATCATAATGATTCAGATTACATGGAGAGGAGGACCTGATCCTAGATCATAATGAATCAGATTACATGGAGAAGAGGGGGGAGGACTGATCCTAGATCATAATGAATCAGATTACATGGAGAGGAGGACCTGATCCTAGATCATAATGAATCAGATTACATGGAGAGGAGGACCTGATCCTAGATCATAATGAATCAGATTACATGGAGAAGAGGGCCTGATCCTAGATCATAATTAATCAGATTACATGGAGAAGGGGGGGGGGGGGAATGATCCTAGATCACAATGAATCAGATTACATGGAGAAGAGGGGGGGACTGATCCTAGATCACAATGAATCAGATTACATGGAGAGGAGGACCTGATCCTAGATCAGAATGAATCAGATTACATGGAGAGGGGCAGGGGGCCTGATCCTAGACGCTTGATACATACGGCCCCAGCAGAGGAGAGAGAGAAAGGTGGAAAGGCAATAGCTACCCCATAGCTACCCCTACCTAATCACCAAGCTACGCCATAGCTACCCCTACCTAATCACCAAGCTACCCCATAGCTACCCCTACCTAATCACAGAGCTACCCCATAGCTACCCCTACCTAATCACCAAACTACCCCATAGCAACCCCTACCTAATCACCAAGCTACCCCATAGCTACCCCTACCTAATCACCAAGCTACCCCATAGCTACCCCTACCTAATCACCAAGCTACCCCATAGTTACCCCTACCTAATCACCAAGCTACCCCATAGCTACCCCTATCTAAGCACCAAGCTACCCCATAGTTACCCCTACCTAATCACCAAGCTACCCCATAGCTACCCCTACCTAATCACCAAGCTACCCCATAGTTACCCCTACCTAATCACCAAGCTACCCCATAGCTACCCCTATCTAAGCACCAAGCTACCCCATAGTTACCCCTACCTAATCACCAAGCTACCCCATAGTTACCCCTACCTAATCACCAACCTACCCCATAGTTACCCCTACCTAATCACAAAGCTACCCCATAGCTACCCCTACCTAATCACCAAGCTACCCCATAGTTACCCCTACCTAATCACTAAGCTACCCCATAGTTACCCCTACCTAATCACCAAACTACCCCTCCTAATCACCAAGCTACCCCATAGTTACCCATACCTAATCACTAAGCTACTCTATAGTTACCCCTACCTAATCACCAAGCTACCCCATAGCTACCTCTACCTAATCACCAAGCTACCCCATAGTTACCCCTAATCACCAAGCTACCCCATAGCTACCCCTACCTAATCACCAACCTACCCCATAGTTACCCCTACCTAATCACAAAGCTACCCCATAGCTACCCCTACCTAATCACCAAGCTACCCCTACCTAATCCCCAAGCTACCCTATAGTTACCCCTACCTAATCACCAAGCTACCCCTACCTAATCACCAAGCTACCCCATAGTTACCCCTACCTAATCACCAAACTACCCCTCCTAATCACCAAGCTACCCCATAGTTACCCATACCTAATCACCAAGCTACTCTATAGTTACCCCTAACTAATCACCAAGCTACCCCATAGCTACCTCTACCTAATCACCAAGCTACCCCATAGTTACCCCTAATCACCAAGCTACCCCATAGCTACTCCTACCTAATCACCAAGCTACCCCTACCTAATCACCAAGCTACCCCATAGTTACCCCTACCTAATCACCAAGCTACTCCATAGTTACCCCTAACTAATCACCAAGCTACCCTATAGTTATCCCTAATCACCAAGCTACCCCTACCTAATCACCAAGCTACCCCTTGCTGATCACCAAGCTACCCCATAGTTACCTCAGTAAAC
>NC_092157.1:3378177-3538177 GCF_045791955.1 Oncorhynchus clarkii lewisi
CCTGTTTCTGTCTGTCTTTCTGTCCTGTTTCTGTCTGTCCTTCTGTCCAGTTTCTGTCTGTCTTTCTGTCCTGTTTCTGTCTGTCCTTCTGTCATGTTTCTGTCTGTCTTTCTGTCCTGTTTCTGTCTGTTCTTCTGTCTATCCTTCTGTCCTGTCCTTCTGTCCTGTCCTTCTGTCTGTCCTTCTGTCTATTCTTCTGTTTGTTCTTCTATCCTGTCCTTCTGTCCTGTTTCTGTCTGTCCTTCTGTCTGTCCTTCTGTCTGTCCTTCTGTCTGTCCTACCAGGGACACAGAGGGACTGACTGACTTTAACTGGGCCAGTGTGGAGAAGCGCTTTTAGTTGACAGAAGCTAACAGCTGCCTTACTGTTTGACCCTCTGACGTTTTGATAGGGAGAAGTGAGCACAGCGAGGCCAGAGGACTGTTGCAGAGAGGTGCACGTTCCAATGTTCCCACATTCTGAGTTCTGAGGTTCTAAGGATCTAGTGCTCCAAGGTTCTAGTGCTCCAAGGTTCTAATGCTCCAAGGTTCTAGTGTCCTGAGGTTTTACGGTTCTGGTGTTCTACGGTTCTGGTGTTCTACGGTTCTAGTGCTTTAAGGTGCTAGTGCTCCGAGGTTCTAAGGTTCTAGTGCTCTAAGGATCTAGTCCTCAAAGGTTCTAGTGCTCTGAGGTTCTAGTGCTCTGAGTTTCTAGTGCTCTGAGGTTCTAAGGTTCTAGTGTTCTGATGTTCTACGGTTCTAGTGTTCTAAGGATTTAGTGTTCTGAGGTTATACGGTTCTAGTGATCAGAGGTTATAACCAGCCCTTGCTGCAGGAAAGCAGATGTACTGTACATTAGCCGTCAGTCTTACTCTGTTAACCAATTACCGTCAATCTCAGCTCCCTCTAGGCTTTGACACACTCCCAGTACGTGGTAATGTTTTGATGACATTGTGGTTTTTTGTTATGGCTTTAGGACTTGAATTAGATCCGCTTTTACTAACGTCCGCGTTTGTTTTGACGGGGTCAGGGGTGGAACTGCATTAGAGCTGTCAAATCCACAAGTGGCTCCCGGCATTATACCTAAAGCGGACCTTGCCATTGGCTGCACAGAGTCGCATTAACAGAAATCCCATGCAGCCTTGTCTGTAAGTTCAAACACTGGAATATGAGATGTAATCTACACCTCTGTTAGGATGATCAGAAACCCTCATTATTTAGTTGAATGATTTTTCAATTTGAGCGTCATTATTTCTATCTGGCCACACTTTCTCCCTCTGAACGTCTAACATCAGTGGAAATGGGTGTGGCTTCATGACAATTATCAAGAGCAGCTGTTCACCGATTTGACGGCTCCAACGCAGTTCCACCCCTGACACGGCCAAAACATCAGCAATGTGGGCGTCGGCTATCACCTGATTGAGTCTAGGCCTTCGTTTCAGGTGTTTTGGTTGGTTGCCTGCAGTCGTAGACGTGTAGTTAACAAATACAAAAAGTGACCTACTACTGATCGTCTTTCACAAGAGTCTTTTTCTTTTGGTATCATGAATGAACATCGTAACGATTTTATTCCTTCATAATGAGACAATTATATCCTAATTTTATTAAATGTGCAATATGATTTATTTTATTAAAGACGGATTATATATTTTGACAACAGAGGGTCTAGTCTATTGAGGATTTTAACTGTTTTAAAACATCTGCTTCTGTTATTTTATCATACAACAGGAAAGATGACCTGAGTAGATGGGGCAGGAAGATTAACAGTAGGATTTGAGGAAGGAAGCCACATTGTAGCCAGCCTATGACTGAAGGATGAAAAGTCTTATAAATTATGTCATTTTTTGGATCCAAAAGATTAACTGTTAATATCAGACAATTGTGTATGGGATTTACTTTGATTCTTCTTCTCTGCTTTCAATGTTAAAACCACTTAGCTGTAAAGAGGAAGTAAAGCAGTTGGCTGAGTTTAGTCCAATAAAGCCCTGTTGTTATTGTGATAAGGGACTAAAGTCCTCTTGCATGTCAGTGAGACTGATGAGAGTGAACGTCCTGGAATGATTCTCAGTACCAGAATTGATTCTAGAATTGATTATGTTGATTTTTATAACTAGAAATGATTCTATTGATTCTCAGCACTAGAATTGATTCTAGAATTGATTCTGTTGATTCTTATAACTAGAATTGATTCTATTGATTCTCAGAACTAGAATTGATTCTAGAATTGATTATTGATTCTAAGAAGAAAGTTGGTTTAGAATTTATTCAGGTTGATTTCAGGGGGTAATATGGGGTACCTATGGTTATGTGGTTAGGAGTGATGCTTTTAAAAAAATATATTGAACAGTCCTACTGTTTGTTTACCTCAGAAGAATATGAGGAAGAAGGGGGGGGGGGGGGGGGGGGCTCGTTAGGAGACGAAGGACGTGTCTTAATTGTGTTGTGTACTGTTGCAATCAAAAAGAGGGGATTTACTAAACGTGACACTACACTGTAAGTGTTAGTCTCTGTTGCAGGAACAGCATGATTTTATTTTAATAAAATACAATAAAAAACAAACAAACAAATGGAGTATGTAATATAAATAACATTTAATGTTATCCATTTCAAAGATGATTTATTTATTTGTTCATCAGACATGTTTCTGCTTGGAATATTCTGGTCTTTGTGAAAAAGGGAATGAAAAGTGACAAGATTATTATAATTTTTTTGCAATTTTATTTTTAGGATCCTACTAGTTTGCATGGCCTATTGATGAAACACTTGATACAAAAGCCAATATGAAGTGCAGTACTCCAAGCCTCTTTTGACATTGACTGGTCTGTGGATTCTGATTGGTCCTACGGTGTTCATGTCAAGTACGATCCACCACAATGGTTGACATTTAAAGCAAAGAAAAGATTCAACATTTTCTAACCGTAAAACAAGGCAACTTTTACATTGTGTTGAGTCTGTCCCATTCTTGTATGAACCACAGCGATGTACTGCAGTTTGATAAATACTTACCTTGGATCCATTTTCTCCCTTCCTTCTGTTTTCACAGAGCAGGGTGAGAGAGGTAATCTACCAGGAGTTAAAACAGGCAGTACTTGGGATATATTTTTTTTTTAAACCAACATTGCATATTGTAAACCTTTATATACAGAGAATATATACTATTTGTAAAGATTTCTACAGAGTATAATCCAGAAAATGGTATAAATTGGTATTTTTTTCTAACAATTTGCACTCCTGTATTTTGACAATGGATAATAACATGTTTGTAATGGGTAATGTAATGCACATACGGTAACATTTGACAGAAAAAAATCATTATTTTTAAATGGGTTGTAGGAGTTGATGTATTATTTGGGGGGGGGGGGGGGACGTGAAATGCAGATTACACTCGTTTGGACTGTTTTTACCAAATAATGAGGAACTGTGTGAGACTTCACAAAGTATGGTGTCAACCTCACTGATTTAGAGAGCAGTCTTTTTGAGATGTATTTCTGTGTATAACAATAAAGAAGTTATGCCTTGTACACTGTCCCATCTCTATTTGATTGTATTTTGTTGCTTCAATACTCCTGTACACTGGAATGTGTCTTGGATTAGACATCGGAGGCATTAGAATGTGTCTTGGATTAGACATCGGAGGCATTAGAATGTGTCTTGGATTAGACATCGGAGGCATTAGAATGTGTCTTGGATTAGACATCGGAGGCATTAGAATGTGTCTTGGATTAGACATCGGAGGCATTAGAATGTGTCTTGGATTAGACATCGGAGGCATTAGAATGTGTCTTGGATTAGACATCGGAGGCATTAGAATGTGTCTTGGATTAGACATCGGAGGCATTAGAATGTGTCTTGGATTAGACATCGGAGGCATTAGAATGTGTCTTGGATTAGACATCGGAGGCATTAGAATGTGTCTTGGATTAGACATCGGAGGCATTAGAATGTGTCTTGGATTAGACATCGGAGGCATTAGAATGTGTCTTGGATTAGACATCGGAGGCATTAGAATGTGTCTTGGATTAGACATCGGAGGCATTAGAATGTGTCTTGGATTAGACATCGGAGGCATTAGAATGTGTCTTGGATTAGACATCGGAGGCATTAGAATGTGTCTTGGATTAGACATCGGAGGCGTTAGAATGTGTCTTGGATTAGACATCGGAGGCATTAGAATGTGTCTTGGATTAGACATCGGAGGCATTAGAATGTGTCTTGGATTAGACATCGGAGGCATTAGAATGTGTCTTGGATTAGACATCGGAGGCATTAGAATGTGTCTTGGATTAGACATCGGAGGCATTAGAATGTGTCTTGGATTAGACATCGGAGGCATTAGAATGTGTCTTGGATTAGACATCGGAGGCATTAGAATGTGTCTTGGATTAGACATCGGAGGCATTAGAATGTGTCTTGGATTAGACATCGGAGGCATTAGAATGTGTCTTGGATTAGACATCGGAGGCATTAGAATGTGTATTGGATTAGACATCGGAGGCATTAGAATGTGTCTTGGATTAGACATCGGAGGCATTAGAATGTGTCTTGGATTAGACATCGGAGGCATTAGAATGTGTCTTGGATTAGACATCGGAGGCATTAGAATGTGTCTTGGATTAGACATCGGAGGCATTAGAATGTGTCTTGGATTAGACATCGGAGGCATTAGAATGTGTCTTGGATTAGACATCGGAGGCATTAGAATGTGTCTTGGATTAGACATCGGAGGCATTAGAATGTGTCTTGGATTAGACATCGGAGGCATTAGAATGTGTCTTGGATTAGACATCGGAGGCATTAGAATGTGTCTTGGATTAGACATCGGAGGCATTAGAATGTGTCTTGGATTAGACATCGGAGGCATTAGAATGTGTCTTGGATTAGACATCGGAGGCATTAGAATGTGTCTTGGATTAGACATCGGAGGCATTAGAATGTGTCTTGGATTAGACATCGGAGGCATTAGAATGTGTCTTGGATTAGACATCGGAGGCATTAGAATGTGTCTTGGATTAGACATCGGAGGCATTAGAATGTGTCTTGGATTAGACATCGGAGGCATTAGAATGTGTCTTGGATTAGACATCGGAGGCATTAGAATGTGTCTTGGATTAGACATCGGAGGCATTAGAATGTGTCTTGGATTAGACATCGGAGGCATTAGAATGTGTCTTGGATTAGACATCGGAGGCATTAGAATGTGTCTTGGATTAGACATCGGAGGCATTAGAATGTGTCTTGGATTAGACATCGGAGGCATTAGAATGTGTCTTGGATTAGACATCGGAGGCATTAGAATGTGTCTTGGATTAGACATCGGAGGCATTAGAATGTGTCTTGGATTAGACATCGGAGGCATTAGAATGTGTCTTGGATTAGACATCGGAGGCATTAGAATGTGTCTTGGATTAGACATCGGAGGCATTAGAATGTGTCTTGGATTAGACATCGGAGGCATTAGAATGTGTCTTGGATTAGACATCGGAGGCATTAGAATGTGTCTTGGATTAGACATCGGAGGCATTAGAATGTGTCTTGGATTAGACATCGGAGGCATTAGAATGTGTCTTGGATTAGACATCGGAGGCATTAGAATGTGTCTTGGATTAGACATCGGAGGCATTAGAATGTGTCTTGGATTAGACATCGGAGGCATTAGAATGTGTCTTGGATTAGACATCGGAGGCATTAGAATGTGTCTTGGATTAGACATCGGAGGCATTAGAATGTGTCTTGGATTAGACATCGGAGGCATTAGAATGTGTCTTGGATTAGACATCGGAGGCATTAGAATGTGTCTTGGATTAGACATCGGAGGCATTAGAATGTGTCTTGGATTAGACATCGGAGGCATTAGAATGTGTCTTGGATTAGACATCGGAGGCATTAGAATGTGTCTTGGATTAGACATCGGAGGCATTAGAATGTGTCTTGGATTAGACATCGGAGGCATTAGAATGTGTCTTGGATTAGACATCGGAGGCATTAGAATGTGTCTTGGATTAGACATCGGAGGCATTAGAATGTGTCTTGGATTAGACATCGGAGGCATTAGAATGTGTAGCCAGTAGCCGGTTGTTTAACCTCTCTCGTCCCGAGCAAGAGGCTATGGAGAGGTACATCCAGGACTCTCTGGCTGCAGGACTTATCATCTTCCTCCCTGGTGGAGGCTGGGTTTTTCTTTGTGAAGAAGAAGGACGGGTCACTGAGGCCGTGCAGAGACTTCCGTGGGCTGAATAATATCCCTGTTAAGAACAAGTACCCCTTGCCACTCATCAGCTCTGCTTTCCCCCCCTCCATGGTGCCACAGTGTTTACCAAACTGGACCTCCGGAGCCACCTTGTCCGCATAAGAGAGGGGGACGAGTGGAAGACTGCGTTCAACGTACTACTGGGTCACTTTGAGCATTTTGGTCTTAGTAACGCCCCTGCTGTTCTCCAGAACCTAGTCATTGACGTGCTGAGGGATGTGATTGGACGCTTCGTTTTTGTCTATTTGGATGACATCATGAGAACGTGTTGCTTACCAGCAACACTTTCTTCAACGGCTGTTGGCGAATAAGGTTTTTGTTAAAGCTGGATATGTGAGTTCCATGATTCCTCAGTGTCTTTCCTGGGTTATATTATTGCACAGGGACAGTTACGTATAAACCCCGCCAAGGTCATGGCAGTCACAGAGTGGTATGCGCCCTCCAACCTGAAGCAGCTACAGCGTTTCCTGGGGTTTGTACATTTTTACAGACGTTTCATCTGCAACTACAGTCGTCTGGCAGCACCTCTCACCTCCACTCCGTTCCACTGGACTCCTGAGGCAGAGGCAGCGTTCCTGGAACTCAAGCGTCGCTTCACCTCCGGTCCTTACTCAGCCCGACCCAGGACTCCAGTCCTCACTCAGCCCAACCCAGGACTCCAGTCCTCACTCAGCCCAACCCAGGACTCCAGTCCTCACTCAGCCCGACCCAGGACTCCAGTCCTTACTCAGCCCGACCCAGGACTCCAGTCCTTACTCAGCCCGACCCAGGACTCCAGTCCTTACTCAGCCCGACCCAGGACTCCAGTCCTCACTCAGCCCAACCCAGGACTCCAGTCCTCACTCAGCCCAACCCAGGACTCCAGTCCTCACTCAGCCCAACCCAGGACTCCAGTCCTCACTCAGCCCAACCCAGGACTCCAGTCCTCACTCAGCCCAACCCAGGACTCCAGTCCTCACTCAGCCCAACCCAGGACTCCAGTCCTCACTCAGCCTGACCCAGGACTCCAGTCCTCACTCAGCCCAACCCAGGACTCCAGTCCTCACTCAGCCCAACCCAGGACTCCAGTCCTCACTCAGCCCAACCCAGGACTCCAGTCCTCACTCAGCCCAACCCAGGACTCCAGTCCTCACTCAGCCCAACCCAGGACTCCAGTCCTCACTCAGCCCAACAAAGGACTCCAGTCCTCACTCAGCCTGACCCAGGACTCCAGTCCTCACTCAGCCCAACAAAGGACTCCAGTCCTCACTCAGCCTGACCCAGGACTTCAGTCCTCACTCAGCCCAACCCAGGACTTCAGTCCTCACTCAGCCCAACCCAGGCCTTCAGTCCTCACTCAGCCCGACCCAGGACTCCAGTCCTTACTCAGCCCGACCCAGGACTCCAGTCCTTACTCAGCCCAACCCAGGACTCCAGTCCTCACTCAGCCCAACCCAGGACTCCAGTCCTCACTCAGCCCAACCCAGGACTCCAGTCCTCACTCAGCCCAACCCAGGACTCCAGTCCTCACTCAGCCCAACCCAGGACTCCAGTTCATCGTGGAGGTGGACGCCTCTGACACCGGGGATAGGTGCTGTTCTGTCTCAACGTTCCCCCTCTGATCAGAAGGTCCACCCATGTGCATTCTTTTCCGTAAGTTCTCACCTGCAGAGAGGAATTTTGACAGTCTTAACCCCATAGTTAACCCAATGTAGTATTCGTATTAAAGGGGCAATCTGTAATTGCTACATCCATTTTATTTACATTTAAATGTATGAAACATACCTATTGATTCCTAAAGAATATAACTTAGAAATGCCTCAGGAGCAGAGAACAGTTGCATTTCTCCAGCCCCATACCTCAACTGTTTACCAAATCAGTGGCGGGGTGGGTGTGATTATTTGAAATGCGGACTGTCCCTTTAAGGACTTATTGACATGTTGACTCACCCCTACTGTATTCCACCCATGTCTTCGTCCCCTGAAAGGAAACACTGTCTACGTGACGTGCAGTATGTTGTTGGACATGTACATTACCTCCCTGTAGGTGTGTTTACAGATCATTATGTATGTCTGTGTTTTGGTAGTGTTTCCCTGCTTTCAACCTCACTGGCATTTCTAAAATATTGGGACTTCCCCTGCAATAAAGATACATAATAGTTTGTTTTTTTTAGGAAATATGAAGTGATCAGAAATGGAATTCACCATTCTGACAGAGGGAATGAATCAGTTGTGCCGTGTGTGTGTTTTCGCTGGGGTGTCAAGCTTGTGTGTGTGTGTGTGCGTGTGCGTGTGTATGCACGCTTGTGTGTGTGCACGCGCATGCATCAATCAGACCTTCCAGGGGCCCTATTAGACCATTAGAAGAGTGAGATCGGAAGGTGGTGTGTGTGTGTGTGTGTGTGTGTGTGTGTGTAAAGGGAGCTCTGCTATAGGGGCCCACTATGACAGGGCCGTCCTAAAATAGAGCGAAGCAGTAGCAGCTGCAGTGGGGGTGTTCAAAGTAGCCGCCAACACACACACACTCTCACACACACGCACGCACACACGCGCACACACACACACACACACACACCACCTTCCAATCTCACTCTTCGAATGGTCTAACAGGGCCCCTGGAGGGTCTGATTGTGTGTGTGTAGTGGAAGGTAATATTTAACGTGTGTATAAATACAGTATATATGATATACAAAAATATCTCACATGTGACTCGTAACGAGACTAAGCACTTAGTCGATTAAAATGTTGATCTGACTCCATAAAGATAATTTAAATAGACAAGAAAGCATGAGGCAATGAGTTGGCGTTGACGAGCAAGAGTTAGTCTGAGAATTGTCTATATCAAAGGCAGATATTTAATTAACATTTGTACAAACAAGGCATAAAGCTTAAGTTACAAAGCATTAACAACCATTACAAAGCATACGTCTGGGCATATAGATCCTGAGGTTAACTTACAATTGAATTGATCGTACAACCTTCCTCCGTGAACTGGATGAGAGGTCTGGGTGTAACCGGTGCAGAGGAGCGAGGCAGGACAGCGGAGATGAGGAACAACAAGCCCCACAAACATCGGACCCGAACTTACAATAAAACAAACACACACAAAAACCACGGGGGGAAAACAGAGGGTTAAATAATGAACATGCAATTGGGGAAATTGAAACCAGGTGTGTAAAACAAAGACAAAACAAATGGAAAATGAAAAGTGGATCGGCGATGGCTAGAAGGCCGGTGACGTCAACCACCGAACAAGGAGAGGGACTGACTTCGGAGGAAGTTGTGACAGAGAGACAGAACAAAAGGCTTTTATTACCATTTACATCTGAAGGTGTGACCTTTCAACCCAAATACAAACGCCATTGACCAATTAAACAATTTCAAGTTTACAATAACCTAAAAACTCCCAGGCCCAATCTCCACAGAGTGTCACAGCATCTAAAGGCTGTGACGATGGAATGGCACCAGTGTGAACAAGACAGAATTCCTGAGAGGGCAATAAAACCCCTTTGAGAGTAATTCAGAGTTCACCCTGTCCAGATACAAGTTACCACAGAGATCATACATCCATATAGATACTAGGCATGGAAAGTGTTGCATTAAGCTTTGACATTCAATAGTCAGTCTTCTGGATACTGTAACAGAGATATAGTCAGTCCTCTGGATACTGTAACAGAGATATAGTCAGTCCTCTGGATACTGTAACAGAGACATAGTCAGTCCTCTGGATACTGTAACAGAGATATAGTCAGTCCTCTGGATACTGTAACAGAGATATAGTCAGTCCTCTGGGTACTGTAACAGAGATGCATGTTGGCCCCTCAGAGGGGGAAGGGCTGACTATTCTTTGAGAATTGTCCTTTGTTACTATTTGCCATGCAGCTCCTGGTGACAGAGAACACATGAATTAGGATAGAACCCTCGTGTGTCCCATGTGTCCCATGTGTCCCGTGAATGTCGTGTGTCCCGTGTGTCCCGTGTGTCCCATGAGTGTCGTGTGTCCCGTGTGTCCTGTAAGTGCCGTGTGTCCTGTGTGTCCCGTGAGTGCCGTGTGTCCCGTGAGTGCCGTGTGTCCTGTGTGTCCTGTGAGTGCCGTGTGTCCTGTGTGTCCCGTGTGTCCTGTGTGTCCTGTGAGTGCCGTGTGTCCTGTGTGTCCCGTGAGTGTCGTGTGTCCCGTGAGTGTCGTGTGTCCCGTGTGTCCCGTGTTAGTATAATGTGTTAGTAGTATATTGTGTTAGTAGTATAATGTGTTAGTAGTATAATGTGTTAGTAGTATAATGTGTTAGTAGTATAATGTGTTAGTAGTATAATGTGTTAGTAGTATAATGTGTTAGTGGTATAATGTGTTAGTAGTATAATGTGTTAGTAGTATATTGTGTTAGTAGTATAATGTGTTAGTATAATGTGTTAGTATAATGTGTTAGTAGTATAATGTGTTAGTAGTATAATGTGTTAGTAGTATATTGTGTTAGTAGTATAATGTGTTAGTAGTATAATGTGTTAGTAGTATAATGTGTTAGTAGTATAATGTGTTAGTAGTATAATGTGTTAGTAGTATAATGTGTTAGTATAATGTGTTAGTAGTATAATGTGTTAGTAGTATAATGTGTTAGTAGTTTAATGTGTTAGTAGTATAATGTGTTAGTATAATGTGTTAGTAGTATAATGTGTTAGTAGTATAATGTGTTAGTAGTATAATGTGTTATTAGTATAATGTGTTAGTAGTATAATGTGTTAGTAGTATAATGTGTTAGTAGTATAATGTGTTAGTATAATGTGTTAGTAGTATATTGTGTTAGTATAATGTGTTATCAGTATAATGTGTTAGTAGTATAATGTGTTAGTAGTATAATGTGTTAGTAGTATAATGTGTTATTAGTATAATGTGTTAGTAGTATAATGTGTTAGTAGTATAATGTGTTAGTAGTATATTGTGTTAGTATAATGTGTTAGTAGTATATTGTGTTAGTATAATGTGTTAGTATAATGTGTTAGTAGTATATTGTGTTAGTATAATGTGTTAGTAGTATAATGTGTTAGTATAATGTGTTAGTAGTATAATGTGTTAGTAGTATAATGTGTTAGTAGTATAATGTGTTAGTAGTATAATGTGTTAGTAGTGTATTTTGTTAGTAGTATAATGTGTTAGTAGTGTATTTTGTTAGTAGTATAATGTGTTAGTATAATGTGTTAGTAGTATAATGTGTTAGTATAATGTGTTAGTAGTATAATGTGTTAGTATAATGTGTTAGTAGTATAATGTGTTAGTATAATGTGTTAGTAGTATAATGTGTTAGTAGTATAATGTGTTAGTAGTATAATGTGTTAGTAGTATATTGTGTTAGTATAATGTGTTAGTAGTATAATGTGTTAGTAGTATAATGTGTTAGTAGTATATTGTGTTAGTAGTATAATGTGTTAGTAGTATATTTTGTTAGTAGTATAATGTGTTAGTAGTATAATGTGTTAGTATAATGTGTTAGTAGTATATTTTGTTAGTAGTATAATGTGTTAGTATCATGTGTTAGTATAATGTGTTAGTAGTATATTGTGTTAGTAATATAATGTTTTAGTAGTATAATGTGTTAGTAGTATAATGTGTTAGTAGTATATTTTGTTAGTAGTATAATGTGTTAGTAGTATAATGTGTTAGTATAATGTGTTAGTAGTATATTTTGTTAGTAGTATAATGTGTTAGTATCATGTGTTAGTATAATGTGTTAGTAGTATAATGTGTTAGTAGTATAATGTGTTAGTAGCATAATGTGTTAGTAGTATAATGTGTTAGTAGTATATTGTGTTAGTAGTATAATGTGTTAGTAGTATAATGTGTTAGTAGTATATTGTGTTAGTAGTATAATGTGTTAGTAGTATATTTTGTTAGTAGTATAATGTGTTAGTAGTATAATGTGTTACTATAATGTATTAGTAGTATATTTTGTTAGTAGTGTAATGTGTTAGTATAATGTGTTAGTAGTATAATGTGTTAGTAGTATAATGTGTTAGTAGTATAATGTGTTAGTGTATTTTGTTAGTAGTATAATGTGTTAGTAGTATAATGTGTTAGTAGTATAATGTGTTAGTATAATGTGTTAGTAGTATAATGTGTTAGTATAATGTGTTAGTAGTATAATGTGTTAGTATAATGTGTTAGTAGTATATTTTGTTAGTAGTATAATGTGTTAGTAGTATAATGTGTTAGTAGTATAATGTGTTAGTAGTGTATTTTGTTAGTAGTATAATGTGTTAGTATAATGTGTTAGTAGTATAATGTGTTAGTATAATGTGTTAGTAGTATAATGTGTTAGTATAATGTGTTAGTAGTATAATGTGTTAGTATAATGTGTTAGTAGTATATTTTGTTAGTAGTATAATGTGTTAGTAGTATAATGTGTTAGTAGTATAATGTGTTAGTAGTATAATGTGTTAGTAGTGTATTTTGTTAGTAGTATAATGTGTTAGTAGTATAATGTGTTAGTAGTATAATGTGTTAGTAGTACAATGTGTTAGTAGTATAATGTGTTAGTAGTATAATGTGTTAATAGTATAATGTGTTAGTAGTGTATTTTGTTAGTAGTATAATGTGTTAGTAGTATAATGTGTTAGTAGTATAATGTGTTAGTAGTATAATGTGTTAGTAGTATATTGTGTTAGTAGTATATTGTGTTAGTAGCATAATGTGTTAGTAGTGTATTTTGTTAGTAGTATAATGTGTTAGTAGTATAATGTGTTAGTAGTATAATGTGTTAGTAGTATAATGTGTTAGTAGTATATTGTGTTAGTAGTATATTGTGTTAGTAGTATAATGTGTTAGTAGTATAATGTGTTAGTAGTGTATTTTGTTAGTATAATGTGTTAGTAGTATAATGTGTTAGTAGTATAATGTGTTAGTAGTATAATGTGTTAGTAGTATATTGTGTTAGTAGTATATTGTGTTAGTAGCATAATGTGTTAGTAGTGTATTTTGTTAGTAGTATAATGTGTTAGTAGTATAATGTGTTAGTAGTATAATGTGTTAGTAGTATATTGTGTTAGTAGTATATTGTGTTAGTAGTATAATGTGTTAGTAGTATAATGTGTTAGTAGTGTATTTTGTTAGTATAATGTGTTAGTAGTATAATGTGTTAGTAGTATAATGTGTTAGTAGTGTATTTTGTTAGTAGTATAATGTGTTAGTAGTATAATGTGTTAGTAGTATAATGTGTTAGTAGTATAATGTGTTAGTAGTGTATTTTGTTAGTATAATGTGTTAGTAGTATAATGTGTTAGTAGTATAATGTGTTAGTAGTGTATTTTGTTAGTAGTATAATGTGTTAGTAGTATAATGTGTTAGTCGTGTATTTTGTTAGTATAATGTGTTAGTAGTATAATGTGTTAGTAGTATAATGTGTTAGTAGTGTATTTTGTTAGTATAATGTGTTAGTAGTATAATGTGTTAGTAGTATAATGTGTTAGTAGTGTATTTTGTTAGTAGTATAATGTGTTAGTAGTATAATGTGTTAGTAGTATAATGTGTTAGTATAATGTGTTAGTAGTATAATGTGTTAGTAGTATAATGTGTTAGTAGTGTATTTTGTTAGTAGTATAATGTGTTAGTAGTATAATGTGTTAGTCGTGTATTTTGTTAGTATAATGTGTTAGTAGTATAATGTGTTAGTAGTATAATGTGTTAGTAGTGTATTTTGTTAGTATAATGTGTTAGTAGTATAATGTGTTAGTAGTATAATGTGTTAGTAGTGTATTTTGTTAGTAGTATAATGTGTTAGTAGTATAATGTGTTAGTCGTGTATTTTGTTAGTATAATGTGTTAGTAGTATAATGTGTTAGTAGTATAATGTGTTAGTAGTGTATTTTGTTAGTATAATGTGTTAGTAGTATAATGTGTTAGTAGTATAATGTGTTAGTAGTGTATTTTGTTAGTAGTATAATGTGTTAGTAGTATAATGTGTTAGTAGTATAATGTGTTAGTATAATGTGTTAGTAGTATAATGTGTTAGTAGTATAATGTGTTAGTAGTGTATTTTGTTAGTATAATGTGTTGGGAGTATGAGAGAGGTAGTTAGGAAACCAGGCCATATGCCCCTCAGAGACACCAATACTCCTTAGCCGGCCCACAAGAATGGAATGATCTACCGTATCAAAAGCTTTGTCCAAGTCATTAAAAATAGCAGCACAACATTGCTTAGAATCAAGGGTAATGGTGACATCATTGAGGACCTTCAAGGTTGCAGTGACACATCCATAACCTGAGCGGAAACCAGATTGCATACCAGAGAGAATACTACAGACATCAAGACAGTTGTTCAGTTGAATATTTACATTTTTCCCAACACTTTTGATAAACAGGGCAAAATAGAAATGGGCCTATAACAGTTAGGATCAGCTTGATCTCCCTCTTTGAATTAAATAGGAACCGTGGCTGCCTTCCAAGCAATGGGAACCTCCCCAGAGAGGAGAGACAGGTTAAAAAGGTCAGAGATCGGCTTGGTGATGATGGGGGCAGCAACTTTAAAGAAGAAAGGAGAGACAGGTTAAAAAGGTCAGAGATCGGCTTGGTGATGATGGGGGCAGCAACCTTTTAAGAAGAAAGGAGAGACAGGTTAAAAAGGTCAGAGATCGGCTTGGTGATGATGGGGGCAGCAACCTTTTAAGAAGAAAGGAGAGACAGGTTAAAAAGGTCAGAGATCGGCTTGGTGATGATGGGGGCAGCGACCTTTTAAGAAGAAAGCAGTCAAGTTTAAGGAGCTCCTTTAGCACCTCGGACTCAGTGACTGCCTGCAGGGAGAAACTTTGTAGCGGGGCAGGGGAAAAAGAGGGAGGAGCGTTGGGGATAGTCACATTAGAAGGGGTGGGTGATGAGGAAATGTTGGACAGCAAGGAGGCATGGCTGAGTCAAATAGGAATCCTGACTTAATGTAGTGGTGATTAAAGAGCTCAGCCATGTGCTCCTTGTCAGTGTCACATTCTGACCTTAGTTTTGTCTTTGTTTTAGTATGGTCAGGGCGTGAGTTGGGGTGGGCAGTCTGTTCTTTTTTCTGTGATTTGGGATTTCTGTGTTTGGCCTGGTATGGTTCTCAATCGGAGGCAGCTGTCAATTGTTGTCCATGATTGAGAACCATACTTATGTAGCCTGTTTTCACCCTTGAGTTGTGGGTGATTATTTTCTGTTCTGTGTTTTGCTTCACCGTTCAGGACTGTTCGTTTTGTCGTTTTATTGTTTTTGTTCAGTGTTCAGTTATCGAATAAATCTAACATGGACACTTACCACGCTGCACATTGGTCCTCCTCTTCTTCCACCTACGACGACCGTTACAGTCAGTAACAACATCCTCAACATTAAGGGACATGGGCAGCTGTGAGGAGGAGGGTTTATTCTCCAGGTCTTTAACCGTTTTCCAGAACTTCTTGGGGTTAGACCCACAGGGAGAGAACTGCTCCTTAAAGTAACTAACTTTGGCCTTCCAGATAGCCTGAGAGCACTGATTTCTCATTTGCCTGAACGAGAGCCAGTCATCCTGAGTATGCGTGTGCCGAGCCTTTCACCAAATGTGATTCTTGAGGTGGAGTAACTCTGCCAGATCACGGTCGAACCAGGAGCTGAACCTGTTTTTAATTCTCATTTTCTTTTTGGGGGAGTGTTTGTTAACAATACCACTGAAAATATATAAAAAGAAGGTCCAAGTGTCTTCGACAGAGGGGATCAAGCTGATTCTATACCAATTTACAGAGGCCAGTTCATGAAGGAAGGCTTGCTCATTAAAGTTTTTTAGCAAGCGTCTATGACAAATCAGAACAGGTCGGACTTTGTGGAGACAACCGAGCACTGAAGGTGTTCCTTGGTAAAGATTGCCACTCCACCTCCTTTGGAAGATCTGTCTTGCCGAAAAAGGTTAAAACCAGAAAGGTTAACATCAGTGTTCAAAACACTCTTCCTTAACCACGTCTCAGTAATGACCAACACATCTGGATTGGAGCTGTGAACACACACTTTCTATTGATCCATTTTAGGTAATAGGCTTCTACTGTTAACGTGCAGAAAACCCAGGCTTTTACGAGAGCAGAAATCAGTGCAGCAGTAGATGGGCCAGGGAGTACATGCACATTTCCAGATAACATCAGCAGTAATACAATCAGGGCACGGCAGAGGACAGAGAGAGCTCTGCAGTGCTGATTTATGACATCAATGTGCATCAAGATCATATTGTACAGCAATGTCATCTGGTAACATGAATACAAAGCCGGCGAGAGGTGGTTAGAATAGGATGGGAGGCCAAGAGTCGGTGTAACCAATAGAGAGTCAGAGTCCTGAGTGGGGGAACAAACATAGTCTGTCCCACAGTTTGGTAAAGAAGCAAGTTCATAGTCGATAAAGCATGCAGGAGTCATGAGGCAAATAGCATAAAGCACAAGAAAAACATATAACGACTTGGGGTTTGGCCATTGTTCAAAGAGTCACTCGCCCCAACAAGATAACTTGAGAGAGGAGCTCTCTATCCAGTAGGCTATAAAAGTCTGAGATAAAATAAATAAATTGTGGGCCTATACTAGCTAATTAAAACCTTTCTGAGTAAGCTCACATAATAAGCTTCACAAGTTAATTAGCCTACCTATAATTCAGATCAGTCCAAAGTCTGCCGTGCGAGTGTAACAGTGTAACTTTAGACCGTCCCGGGCGCGAACCAGGGACCCTCTGCACACATCAACAACAGTTACCCACAAAGCATTGTCACCCATCGCTCCACAAGCGCGCACCACCGCTAACTAGCCGTTTCACATCCGTTACATGTGTAACAGTAACTGGTGCTGGAGGGGATCAAAAGCTTGGGAGAGAGAGGTGAGTGTGGCAGGGGTACCTGTAACAGACAGTTTGCTGGGACGCTAGCTATATCTCTCAGCCATCACACATATTGACATTTCAAAATGCTCTGTGGGTCTGACAAGTATAAATACTGTATCATCAGTACAGAACAACCCAGAAGTACACACAGAGTTAATACACACATTTACCACCCCCTCTCTCTCTCTCTCTCTCTCTCTCTTCTCCCTCTCTCTTTCTCTCAAATTCAATTCATTTTAAGGGGCTTTATTGGCATAGGAAACATATGCATTGACAAAGCAAGTGAAGTAGATAATAAACAAAAGTGAAATAAACAATAAAAATTAACAGTAAACATTACACTCAGAAGTTCCAAAAGAATAAAGACATTTCAAATGTCATATTATGTCTATATACACACCCTGACCTTAGAGAGCTGTTTTATTGCAGTGTTGTAACGACGTGCAAATAGTTAAAGTACAAAAAATAAAATAAATAAACATAAATATGGGTTGTATTTACAATGGTGTTTGTTCTTCACTGGTTGACCTTTTCTTGTGGCAACAGGTCACAAATCTCGCTGCTGTGATGTCACACTGTGGAATTTCACCCAGTAGATATGGGAGTTTATCAAAATTGGATTTGTTTTCTAATTCTTTGTGGATCTGTATAATCTGAGGGAAATATGTGTCTCTAATATGGTCATACATTTGGCAGGAGGTTAGGAAGTGCAGCTCAGTTTCCACCTCATTTTGTGGGCAGTGAGCACATAGCCTGTCTTCTCTTGAGAGCCAGGTCTGTCTACTGCCTTTCTCAATAGCATGTCTATGCTCACTGAGTCTGTACATAGTCAAAGTTTTCCTTAAGTTTGGGTCAGTCACAGTGGTCAGGTATTCTGCCACAGTGTACTGTCTGTGTACTCTCTGTTTAGGGCCAAATAGTATTCTAGTTTGCTCATTTTTTGTTAATTCTTTCTAATGTGTCAAGTAATTATCTTTTTGTTTTCTCCTGATTTGTTTGGGTCTAATCGTGTTGTCCAATTTGTTGTTTGTCCCATTTTGTGAATTCTTGGTTGGTGAGCGGACCCCAGACCTCACAACCATAAAGGGCAATGGGCTCTATAACTGATTCAAGTATTTTTAGCCAGATCCTAATTGGTATGTCAAATTTTATGTTCCTTTTGATGGTGTAGAAGGCCCTTCTTGCCTTGTCTCTCAGATTGTTCACAGCTATGTGGAAGTTACCTGTGGTGCTGATGTTTAGGCCGAGGTATGTATAGTTTTTTCTCTTTCTCTCTCTCTCTCCTCTCTTTCTCGTCCCTTTCCCCCTCTCTCTATATCCCCTTCTCTCTCTCTCATTTGCTCTCCTCTCTGTCTCTGTCTTCCCCCTCAATCTCTGTCTCTCTCTCTCCTTCTCTCCTCTCTCTCTCTTTCAGGGCTAGATTGATAGGGGCTTTGGTTAGGTACGGGGCTGTGGGATCGTGTGTCTGTCCACCAGCAGCTGCTATCCCCTGTCATGACCGAGGCTGACAGGCCTGGACAGCAGTACTAGTGCAACTGTAGCGTGTTAGCGTAGCCAGACCAAGGCAACGTCCCACATGACACCCTATTAATTTTACAGTGCACTACTTTTGACCAGGGTCCATAGGGCTTAGTGCCCTATGTAGGGAATAGGGTGTCATTTGGAATGGAACCCAAGCCCTGTCAGAGTAGAGCAGCAGACTAAGGCGCCCCCTGGATAGACGGCAGGATAATCATCCCTACTACTGCACTGCAGCACAGTTTAATTAAATTGGGACATATAGGGGGTACTGAAATGAAACAAACTTGGATAAGCCATACTGATGGTCCAATGAAGGACATTTCTTCTAATCATATGGAGACAGCTGTTACAGGGAATAACAAGTATACTGTTTCCTGCGGTGTATTACAGTGTTGTAATATTACTTTTGTCCACAAAGTGGCAGTGTTGTCCCATTATTCATTGCAAAACCATGCAACAGATACTGTAATGAAGTTGAAATGAAGTTGAAAAGTGAGACCCTACACCTTTTTGATTGTTTATATGTACATCTCTATTGAAGATATTTCATAAATTCACCACCAGATTAGGTTTATATTAGCCCTCGACAAAAGTCAGACAGGAACTAATGTAAGCGGAACCGTTTTACCTACTGTGTGGTATCCTACGGAAGGGATTACTACAAACGGCGCACTGCTATTTACCAGAACTGTTTCCTGTGTCAACATATCTTGCTAACCGGAGCGAAAAGTACCCACGTTCAACTGTTGTGTGGTAATGAAAATAAGTATAATTTTATTACACTGTATCAGTAATATTGTGTATGTCATTATATTATAATGTGTATTGGTAATCTGAATACGTAGTGGACTGGATTTATTTTTGGTACGTTGATTGTTCGTCAAACTGGAAGGCAACGACCGACGAGCTATTTGAGTAGACAGCTAGCTAGCTAATAGCTTCTGACAGCTTGGTGCTTCAGCTGTTATTTGTACGGTTAGAAACTTGATGATGGGCTCGTCTCTGATTCAGGGTTTGAAGTACATGTTAAAGATGTATTATAATATTTAACACCGTTCCCTATAAAATAGGTGTCTAGTTAGCTAACTAGCTAGTCATCTGAAAGTATACATTTTGAATTGTGGCCGAAGTGATTTGAATAAATTCGGGTTTTTTTCAGGGACAGGAGTTTCGGATTTCAAGATAAAATGGGTGAGTGAATGTTAAACGGACTTTTTTGTTTAAATGTATTTTTGTTGCATGTCACCAAATAATAGGAATAAATTACTCATGAATTGAAACGCAGTTTAACAGTCTCCCTTTTCCCTCTTCCCCTCATTAGATGGTGAAGAGAAGACCTACGGTGGCTGTGAAGGCCCAGATGCCATGTATGTGAAGCTGATCTCCTCTGATGGCCACGAGTTCATAGTGAAGAGAGAACACGCCTTGACCTCGGGGACCATCAAAGCCATGTTGAGTGGACCAGGTAAGTGGTGTTTGATATAGCATAGAATCTGCCGGGGTCCAGAGGTAGAGCTGCTCCCAGGAGGCAGTGGTTCAATCCCCTGTTCTTCCACTCAATTTCTCTCCTGTAACCCTTTCACCCATCGTCTCATCTCATATTCTGTTTTGTTGAGAGGGCAACCAGACATTCAGACTGAGGCAGGACGGGACAACATGTTTGATTTACATAAACGATACGAAAGGGTAATGCGATCGAAAAAGCCCATGATTGAATCAACTTGTTAGTCCAGTGAATCACATACGGTATATCCTTTAAACTAGCTGTACAGCCGTTGAACATGTGTACAACTAGTTCAATCATGCTCATAATAGGTTCAAAGAGTAGGCAGTTTCAGAACTTTCTTTACTATAATCCCACATATTAGTTGTAATCCTTTTCCCAACTTGCTCTCAGTGCTTGTAGGCAGGAAGTGCCAACGGGTAATCATTTTGAATAAACAGAAACGTTACTTCTGATCCACATCTCAGACCTATAAATGTTACTTCTGATCCACATCTCAGACCTATAAATGTTACTTCTGAACCACATCTCAGACCTATAAATGTTACTTCTGATCCACATCTCAGACCTATAAATGTTACTTCTGAACCACATCTCAGACCTATAAACGTTACTTCTGAACCACATCTCAGACCTATAAATGTTACTTCTGAACCACATCTCAGACCTATAAATGTTACTTCTGAACCACATCTCAGACCTATAAATGTTACTTCTGAACCACATCTCAGACCTATAAACGTTACTTCTGAACCACATCTCAGACCTATAAACGTTACTTCTGATCCACATCTCAGACCTATAAATGTTACTTCTGATCCACATCTCAGACCTATAAATGTTACTTCTGAACCACATTTCAGACCTATAAATGTTACTTCTGATCCACATCTCAGACCTATAAATGTTACTTCTGAACCACATCTCAGACCTATAAATGTTACTTCTGAACCACATCTCAGACCTATAAATGTTACTTCTGAACCACATCTCAGACCTATAAATGTTACTTCTGATCCACATCTCAGACCTATAAATGTTACTTCTGATCCACATCTCAGACCTATAAATGTTACTTCTGAACCACATCTCAGACCTATAAATGTTACTTCTGATCCACATCTCAGACCTATAAATGTTACTTCTGAACCACATCTCAGACCTATAAATGTTACTTCTGATCCACATCTCAGACCTATAAATGTTACTTCTGATCCACATCTCAGACCTATAAATGTTACTTCTGAACCACATCTCAGACCTATAAATGTTACTTCTGAACCACATCTCAGACCTATAAATGCTCATTCTTTGTATCAAACTAACAACGTTTCTTACTTTTTTTCTCCACAGGTCAGTTTGCAGAGAACGAAACCAACGAAGTGAACTTCAGAGAGATCCCCTCCCATGTCCTGTCCAAGGTGTGCATGTACTTCACCTACAAGGTCCGCTACACCAACAGCTCCACGGAAATCCCAGAGTTCCCCATCGCCCCTGAGATCGCCCTGGAACTACTCATGGCTGCGAACTTCTTGGATTGTTAACTCAAAGAAATGTAGCTACTGAAACTCTTTTGAAAAAAACAAAAAAAAACATTTGTTTTGACTATTTAACTTTGTTTCAGATATAAAACAAAACCGTGAATGATGAGTACTTTGTCAGTATGCTTTTAAGCTTTTGTTTATTTATATATATTCTTTTGCTACAGGCTTTATGTCCACCTTTTTTATTGGTTAGTAATGACTCTCGTTTGAATATAATAAACTAATATGGCTGCACCAGTTGCTCCAGAATGTGGCTAGCACCTGGTAAACAATCGTTCCTTACCTCCCCACCACAATAAAGGATGTTTGGTGACTGTTTTTTGGTGCTTAATGGGTCCCTTGTGTGATAAACATTTTTACACGTTTGTATTCATTTAGAACAGGATAGCTGTTGGAGGAGTTCATCACATCCATTTATCTGTGGGCCTGATACAACAGTCGGGTGACGGTGTTGAATGACCTTTGTGATTTTTCACCACAGGGAGTTATCTGCTGCTGATGGGATATTCATTAGGTCATACCTGTGAACCTGACTGAATGAACTTACATAAACAATAAAGTATCACGTCCGATCTCTATTCACAAAGCCTAAGTAGAAGTGCTGAGCTGGGGGACTCCAGAGTGGCGTAAGGCTGTGTCACAGCAAGCCGCGACCGGGAGAACCATGAGGTGGCGCGCAATTCACCCTGCGTCGTCCGGGTTAGAGGAGGGTTTGGCCTGCCAGGACTTCCTTCTCCCATCACTCTCTGGCGGCTCCTTGTGGCGGGCCGGGCTCAATGCATACTGACTTCAGTTGCCAGTGGTACTGTGTTTCCTCAGACACATCGGTGTGGCTGACTTCCGGGTTAAGCGAGCAGTGCGGCTTGGCAGGGTCATGTTTCTGAGGACGCATGGCCCTCAATATACGGCTCTCCCGAGTCCTTACGGGAAATGCAGCGACAAGACTGTGACTACCAATTGGATACCACGAAATTGGGGAGAAAAGGGTGGTATCTAGGTTCAGTTTTTGTATTTTAGTTCAAAATGAATGTCTGATAAAATGATGAAGTCGCTCTCCTTTTCGTTCTAAAACGTGTGGATTTGTTTACAAAGAAGATGACTACAGGAAAAAGAGGACCGAGCCACGCCCCGATTCTCATCGACAGGCTGCAGTGGAGCAGGTTGGGAGTTTCAAATTCCTTGGTGTCCACATCAACAACAAACTCACATGGTCCAAGCACACCAAGACAGTCGTGAAGAGGGCACGACAAAACCTTTTCCCCTATCAGGAGAAGATTTGGCATGGGTCCTCGGATCCTGCGCCATCGAGAGCATCATGATGGGTTGCATCACTGCCTGGTATGGTAACTGCTCGGCCCCTGACCGCAAGGCACTACAGAGGCTAGTGCGTACGGCCTGGTACATCACTGGGACCAAGCTTCCTGCCATCCAGGACCTCTATACCAGGCGGTGTCAGAGGAAGGCGCTAAAAAGCGGTACGAGAGCGCCAAGTCTAGGTCCAAGAGGCTCCTAAATAGCTTCTACCCCCAAGCTATAAGACTCCCTCTATACATAGTCACTTTAATAACTCTACCTACATGTACATATTACCTCAATTACCTCGATACCGAAGCGCCCACACATTGACTCTGTACCGGTACCCCCTGTATATAGCCTGCACATTGACTCTGTACCGGTACCCCCTGTATATAGCCTCCACATTAACTCTGTACCGTAATACCCTGTATATAGCCTCCATATTGACTCTGTACCGGTATCCCCTGTATATAGCCTCCACATTGACTCTGTACCGGTACCCCCTGTATATAGCCTGCACATTGACTCTGTACCGGTATCCCCTGTATATAGCCTCCACATTGACTCTGTACCGTAATACCCTGTATATAGCCTCCACATTGACTCTGTACCGTAACACCCTGTATATAGCCTCCACATTGACTCTGTACCGTAATACCCTGTATATAGCCTCCACATTGACTCTGTACCGTAACACCCTGTATATAGCCTCCACATTGACTCTGCACCGTAAGCTGTCCATGTGTATGTTCCTGTCATCGGGTTGTGTTTGTGTGACCTGGTATATGGAGAAACTGCTGCATCAGTTTTTGGTGTTGGGAGGCAGACAGACAGGTAGGCAGGGAGGTCTCCCAATAGTTGCTTGAAAGTGAAAGAGAGTGGTCTTTAGAGAGGTCCAACAGTTGGGATCTCGGTCCATCATGGTCTTTACTGTCAATCTACTGTAGAGAGGTCCAACAGCAGGGGTCTCGGTCCTCATGGTCTTTACTGTCAATCTACTGTAGAGAGGTCCAACAGTTGGGGTCTCGGTCCATCAGGGCCTGTACTGTTAATCTACTGTAGAGAGGTCCAACAGTTGGGGTCTCGGTCCATCAGGGCCTGTACTGTTAATCTACTGTAGAGAGGTCCAACAGCAGGGGTCTCGGTCCATCATGGTCTTTACTGTCAATCTACTGTAGAGAGGTCCAACAGCAGGGGTCTCGGTCCATCATGGTCTTTACTGTCAATCTACTGTAGAGAGGTCCATCAGGGCCTTTACTGTTAATCTAGAGAGGTCCAACAGGGCCTTTACTGTTAATCTTAAAAGGTATTCCAACAGATAAATCTGAAAAAAATATAATTGTTACCATGTGGGGCAAAACTAAATGAAACCGCTTCTTCTAAATTCTGTGGTAACGTACTTGGTGTAGAGCGGTTTGTTTGGGTCGTTACCTGGGTTTCTCACAGGGGTGCTGAGCTGGAGGAGGTTTCTGGAGCTCCTGCGTGGTCTCCAGGTTCACCCAACGCAAGGGGGGAGGGAAAAAAATAAGGAATGTGGAGGTTAAGTGTAACGATAAAAAGACAACTATTCTTTGACCGCATAGGAATCTTCTCATTCTGAGGTCTGATGCATAGGAATCTTCTCATTCTGAGGTCTGATACATAGGAATCTTCTCATTCTGAGGTCTGATGTATAGGAATCTTCTCATTCTGAGGTCTGATGCATAGGAATCTTCTCATTCTGAGGTCTGATGCATAGGAATCTTCTCATTCTGAGGTCTGATACATAGGAATCTTCTCATTCTGAGGTCTGATACATAGGAATCTTCTCATTCTGAGGTCTGATGCATAGGAATCTTCTCATTCTGAGGTCTGATGCATAGGAATCTTCTCATTCTGAGGTCTGATACATAGGAATCTTCTCATTCTGAGGTCTGATGCATAGGAATCTTCTCATTCTGAGGTCTGATGTATAGGAATCTTCTCATTCTGAGGTCTGATACATAGGAATCTTCTCATTCTGAGGTCTGATGCATAGGAATCTTCTCATTCTGAGGTCTGATACATAGGAATCTTCTCATTCTGAGGTCTGATGTATAGGAATCTTCTCATTCTGAGGTCTGGTGTAGTTCTACCTTTTATTCCTGCCTTCAGTTGTTTTTACTTACCTCGGCCTCTTGTCACTTGTGATTGCACAAGTTCCTTGGTTGTTGGTGGAGAAATAGGGGACTGCTTCCATCACGTAAGGCTCTCCAGAGGGTAGTGAGGTCTGCACAACGCATCACCGGGGGCAAACTACCTGCCCTCCAGGACACCTACACCACCCGATGTCACAGGAAGGCCATAAAGATCATCAAGGACATCAACCACCCGAGCCACTGCCTGTTCACCCCGCTATCATCCAGAAGGCGAGGTCAGTACAGGTGCATCAAAGCTGGGACCGAGAGACTGAAAAACAGCTTCTATCTCAAGGCCATCAGACTGTTAAACAGCCACCACTAACACTGAGTGGCTGCTGCCAACACACTGACACTGACTCAACTCCAGCCACTTTAATAATGGGAATTGATGGGAAATGATGTAAATATATCACTAGCCACTTTAAACAATGCTACCTTATATAAATGTTACTTACCCTACATTATTCATCTCATACGCATACGTATATACTGTACTCTATATCATCGACGGTATCCTTATGTAATACATGTATCACTAGCCACTTTATACTATACTATGCCACTTTGTACTCTATATCATCGACGGTATCCTTATGTAATACATGTATCACTAGCCACTTTATACTATACTATGCCACTTTGTTTACATACTCATCTCATTTGTACATACTGTACCCGATACCATCTACTGTATCTTGCCTATGCTGCTCTGTACCATCACTCATTCATATATCCTTATGTACATATTCTTTATCCCCTTACACTGTGTACAAGACAGTAGTTTGGAATTGTTAGTTAGATTACTTGTTATTACTGCATTGTCGGAACTAGAAGCACAAGCATTTCGCTACACTCGCATTAACATCTGCTAACCATGTGTATGTGACAAATAAAATTTGATTTGATTTGATTTGATTTGATTTTGACGTGGACTGGGAGATGTTTCGTATTGCGTCAGATAACAACATTGACGAATACGCTGATTCGGTGTGCGAGTTCATTAGAACGTGCGTTGAAGATGTCGTTCCCATAGCAACGATTAAAACATTCCCTAACCAGAAACCGTGGATTGATGGCAGCATTCGTGTGAAACTGAAAGCGCGAACCACTGCTTTTAATCAGGGCAAGGTGTCTGGTAACATGACCGAATACAAACAGTGCAGCTATTCCCTCCGCAAGGCTATCAAACAAGCTAAGCGCCAGTACAGAGACAAAGTAGAATCTCAATTCAACGGCTCAGACACAAGAGGCATGTGGCAGGGTCTACAGTCAATCACGGACTACAGGAAGAAACCCAGCCCAGTCACGGACCAGGATGTCTTGCTCCCAGGCAGACTAAATAACTTTTTTGCCCGCTTTGAGGACAATACAGTGCCACTGACACGGCCTGCAACGAAAACATGCGGTCTCTCCTTCACTGCAGCCGAGGTGAGTAAGACATTTAAACGTGTTAACCCTCGCAAGGCTGCAGGCCCAGATGGCATCCCCAGCCGCGCCCTCAGAGCATGCGCAGACCAGCTGGCCGGTGTGTTTACGGACATATTCAATCAATCCCTATACCAGTCTGCTGTTCCCACATGCTTCAAGAGGGCCACCATTGTTCCTGTTCCCAAGAAAGCTAAGGTAACTGAGCTAAATGACTACCGCCCCGTAGCACTCACATCCGTCATCATGAAGTGCTTTGAGAGACTAGTCAAGGACCATATCACCTCCACCCTACCTGACACCCTAGACCCACTCCAATTTGCTTACCGCCCAAATAGGTCCACAGACGATGCAATCTCAACCACACTGCACACTGCCCTAACCCATCTGGACAAGAGGAATACCTATGTGAGAATGCTGTTCATCGACTACAGCTCGGCATTCAACACCATAGTACCCTCCAAGCTCGTCATCAAGCTCGAGACCCTGGGTCTCGACCCCGCCCTGTGCAACTGGGTACTGGACTTCCTGACGGGCCGCCCCCAGGTGGTGAGGGTAGGCAACAACATCTCCTCCCCGCTGATCCTCAACACTGGGGCCCCACAAGGTTGCGTTCTGAGCCCTCTCCTGTACTCCCTGTTCACCCACGACTGCGTGGCCACGCACGCCTCCAACTCAATCATCAAGTTTGCGGACGACACAACAGTGGTAGGCTTGATTACCAACAACGATGAGACGGCCTACAGGGAGGAGGTGAGGGCCCTCGGAGTGTGGTGTCAGGAAAACAACCTCACACTCAACGTCAACAAAACTAAGGAGATGATTGTGGACTTCAGGAAACAGCAGAGGGAACACCCCCCTATCCACATCGATGGAACAGTAGTGGAGAGGGTAGCAAGTTTTAAGTTCCTCGGCATACACATCACAGACAAACTGAATTGGTCCACTCACACAGACAGCATCGTGAAGAAGGCGCAGCAGCGCCTCTTCAACCTCAGGAGGCTGAAGAAATTCGGCTTGTCACCAAAAGCACTCACAAACTTCTACAGATGCACAATCGAGAGCATCCTGGCGGGCTGTATCACCGCCTGGTATGGCAACTGCACCGCCCTCAACCGTAAGGCTCTCCAGAGGGTAGTGAGGTCTGCACAACGCATCACCGGGGGCAAACTACCTGCCCTCCAGGACACCTACACCACCCGATGTCACAGGAAGGCCATAAAGATCATCAAGGACATCAACCACCCGAGCCACTGCCTGTTCACCCCGCTATCATCCAGAAGGCGAGGTCAGTACAGGTGCATCAAAGCTGGGACCGAGAGACTGAAAAACAGCTTCTATCTCAAGGCCATCAGACTGTTAAACAGCCACCACTAACACTGAGTGGCTGCTGCCAACACACTGACACTGACTCAACTCCAGCCACCCTAATAATGGGAATTGATGGGAAATGATGTAAATATATCACTAGCCACTTTAAACAATGCTACCTTATATAAATGTTACTTACCCTACATTATTCATCTCATACGCATACGTATATACTGTACTCTATATCATCGACGGTATCCTTATGTAATACATGTATCACTAGCCACTTTATACTATACTATGCCACTTTGTTTACATACTCATCTCATTTGTACATACTGTACCCGATACCATCTACTGTATCTTGCCTATGCTGCTCTGTACCATCACTCATTCATATATCCTTATGTACATATTCTTTATCCCCTTACACTGTGTACAAGACAGTAGTTTTGGAATTGTTAGTTAGATTACTTGTTATTACTGCATTGTCGGAACTAGAAGCACAAGCATTTCGCTACACTCGCATTAACATCTGCTAACCATGTGTATGTGACAAATAAAATTTGATTTGATTTGATTTGATTTGGATAGGAGTCAGAGTCGTCTCGGTACTTCTCCTTGGCGTCCAGCCACAAGATTCCAACCGCTTCCTCAAAATCTTGCTTTTGAGGTCCAGAATGTATCCATGTGTATTCTTAGTAGTCTTTAGTGATTAGACAATCCAAAGTTCAGCTTTTTTTTTATACAGTCTTCTGTAGCTATAAACCAACATAATTTGAGAGTATTCATTGCGTTATAATTTTTTAAAATTGTTTTTATGTACTTTCAAGGACAATTAGTAAGGTCAAAGATCTTGTAATCTGAGTACATCAGAACAAATCAGGTTGTTGTTGTGGATCACTTCCCTCATTGGTTTAGAGAAAGGAAATGTACACTGAGAAGTTCCTGTTTATATTCAATCACTCACAGTTTCTTGAATCCTACGATCCTTGCCTACTTCTCAATCGTACGGTAGAAAAAAATGCCAGGGTCACGCTCCTCTGACCCTCTTCTCCAATAGGTTTTGAGAAGGAGGCAAGGAGAGAGGATGTCAGCAATTCAGGAAATTAATTTAGAAAGATCCTGTGTTTGGCTAATGTGTGAGTGTGAACAGGTGCGTTGGAGCAGACTTCAAAAGTTCTGTTGTTCAAAACTTCCTTCTCTAACCTATCGACTTCCAATAGAGTGGGGGCTTACACTATACTATCTATATCTATACTATCTATATCTATACTATCTATATCTATACTATCTATATCTATACTATCTATATCTACACTATCTATATCTATACTATCTATATCTATACTATCTATATCTATACTATCTATATATATATCTATACTATCTATATCTACACTATCTATATCTACACTCTCTATATCTACACTATCTATATCTATACTATATATATCTACACTATCTATATCTATACTATATATATCTATACTATCTATATCTACAGTGCCTTCAGAAAGTATTCACACTCCTTGACTTTCCCCCCAATTTTTTTTGTGTTACAGTCTGAATTCAAAATGGAATAAATTGAGTTTTTATGTCACTGGCCTACCCCCAATACCCCATCATGACAAAGCGAAAACAGGTTTTTAGAATTGTTTGCAAATGTATTAAATATAGAAAACCAGAAATGCCTTATTTACATAAGTATTCAGACCCTTTGCTATGAGACTCAAAATTGAGCTCAAGTGCATCCTGTTTCTATTGATCATCCCTGAGATGTTTCTACAACTTGATTGGAGTCCACCTGTGATAAATTCAATTAATTTGGACATGATTTGGAAAGGCACACACCTGTCTATATAAGGTCCCACAGTTGACAGACAAGTCGTAATGAGCATCATGAAATCAAGCCGTAATGAGCATCATGAAATCAAGTCGTAATGAGCATCATGAAATCAAGTCATAATGAGCATCATGAAATCAAGTCATAATGAGCATCATGAAATCAAGTCGTAATGAGCATCATGAAATCAAGTCGTAATGAGCATCATGAAATCAAGTCGTAATGAGCATCATGAAATCAAGTCATAATGAGCATCAGCATCATGAAATCAAGTCATAATGAGCATCATGAAATCAACTAAATTGTAATCCTCCTTTGGCTGTCTGCATGTCAAACAACTCCCCTAAAGCAGGGTTTCCTCTGTGACCAATAGACTAATATTTGTATACATTTTTCTGGTGGTCTCTGAGGACAGTACTAGAGTAATATATAATGGACCAATATCTGTAACCAATTGCTAAATAGGGGGAAGGATTCTAATTGTAAATAGGGGGAAGGATTCTAAATGCTAAATAAGGGGAAGGATTCTAATTGCTAAATAGGGGGAAGGATTCTAATTGTAAATAGGGGGGAAGGATTCTAAATGCTAAATATGGGGGGAAGGATTCTAAATGCTAAATAGGGGGAAGGATTCTAATTGTAAATAGGGGGAAGGATTCTAAATGCTAAATAGGGGGAAGGATTCTAAATGCTAAATAGGGGGGAAGGATTCTAAATGCTAAATAGGGGGAAGGATTCTAATTGTAAATAGGGGGAAGGATTCTAAATGCTAAATAGGGGGAAGGATTCTAAATGCTAAATAGGGGGAAGGATTCTAAATGCTAAATAGGGGGAAGGATTCTAATTGTAAATGGGGGGAAGGATTCTAAATGCTAAATAGGGGGAAGGATTCTAAATGCTAAATAGGGGGAAGGATTCTAATTGCTAAATAGGGGGAAGGATTCTAATTGCTAAATAGGGGGAAGGATTCTAAATGCTAAATAGGGGGAAGGATTCTAATTGCTAAATAGGGGGGAAGGATTCTAAATGCTAAACAGGGGGAAGGATTCTACTTGCTAAATAGGGGGAAGGATTCTAAATGCTACATAGGGGGAAGGATTCTAATTGTAAATAGGGGGAAGGTTTCTAAATGCTAAATAGGGGGAAGGATTCTAAATGCTAAATAGGGGGGAAGGATTCTAATTGTAAATAGGGGGAAGGTTTCTAAATGCTAAATAGGGGGAAGGATTCTAAATGCTAAATAGGGGGTAAGGATTCTAAATGCTAAATCGGGGGAAGGATTCTAATTGTAAATAGGGGGAAGGATTCTAAATGCCAAATAGGGGGAAGGATTCTAAATGCTAGTAAGGGGGAAGGATTCTAAATGCTAAATAGGGGGAAGGATTCTAATTGTAAATGGGGGGAAGGATTCTAAATGCTAAATAGGGGGAAGGATTCTAAATGCTAAATAGGGGGAAGGATTCTAAATGCTAAATAGGGGGAAGGATTCTAATTGCTAAATAGGGGGAAGGATTCTAAATGCTAAATAAGGGGAAGGATTCTAATTGCTAAATAGGGGGGAAGGATTCTAAATGCTAAATAGGGGGAAGGATTCTAATTGCTAAATAGGGGGAAGGATTCTAATTGCTAAATAGGGGGGAAGGATTCTAATTGCTAAATAGGGGGAAGGATTCTAAATGCTAAATAGGGGGAAGGATTCTAATTGCTAAATAGGGGGGAAGGATTCTTGAGAAAATACGTAACCCTCCTGAAGTTGAGGTATTTACGAAGCTCCTTCAGGCACTGTGTGTTGAGGACGATGTCTGAGTCAGGCACCGTGTGTTGAGGACGATGTCTGTGTCAGGCACCGTGTGTTGAGGACGATGTCTGTGAGAGCCTTTTGTGATCCATTCCTTGGTGTGGTTGTCCCCCAGGAAGATCACAATGTCCCAGTTGTCCATGTGTGTTCATTCCCCACATGGTGAGTAACACCCCTCCACAGGTCCTGACACATACAATCACAATGCATGCATTCCCCACTTTGCCTATTGCAGAAAGTATTTCAGCAACTCAGGGAAGAGTGCTAGCTCACAGCTAAGCATAATACAAGAGTCATAAATAAGGCAAGATAAATATGACTGATAATAAATAAATAAACTCCTCGTACAGCACCACCACAAGTGGTTGACAATCTCCAATCTCCTTTAATCTGTGGTTGACAACCTCCTTCATCCACAGAATGACTTCTGCCTTTAATCTGTGGTTGAAAACCTCCTTAGTCCACAGAATGACTTCTGCCTTTAATCTGTGGTTGAAAACCTCCTTAGTCCACAGAATGACTTCTGGCTTTAATCTGTGGTTGACAACCTCTTTCGTCCACAGGATGACTTCTGCCTTTAATCTGTGGTTGACAACCTCCTTAGTCCACAGAATGACTTCTGCCTTTAATCTGTGGTTGACAACCTCTTCAGTCCACAGAATGACTTCTGCCTTTAATCTGTGGTTGACAATCTCCTTCATCCACAGAATGACTTCTGCCTTTAATCTGTGGTGGAAAACCTCCTTAGTCCACAGAATGACTTCTGCCTTTAATCTGTGGTTGAAAACCTCCTTAGTCCACAGAATGACTTCTGCCTTTAATCTGTGGTTGAAAACCTCCTTAGTCCACAGAATGACTTCTGCCTTTAATCTGTGGTGGAAAACCTCCTTAGTCCACAGAATGACTTCTGCCTTTAATCTGTGGTGGAAAACCTCCTTAGTCCACAGAATGACTTCTGCCTTTAATCTGTGGTTGAAAACCTCCTTCGTCCAGAGGACAAGTTATGCATGGACCTTAATCTGTGGTTGACAACCTCTTTCGTCCACAGGACAAGTTATGCATGGACCTTAATCTGTGGTTGACAACCTCTTTCGTCCACAGGACAAGTTATGCATAGACCTTAATCTGTGGTTGACAACCTCCTTCGTCCAGAGGACAAGTTATGTATGGACTTTAATCTGTGGTTGAAAACCTCCTTCGTCCAGAGGACAAGTTATGCATGGACCTTAATCTGTGGTTGACAACCTCCTTCGTCCAGAGGACAAGTTATGCATGGACCTTAATCTGTGGTTGACATTCTCCTTCGTCCAGAGGACAAGTTATGCATGGACCTTAATCTGTGGTTGACATTCTCCTTCGTCCACAGAATGAACCTGGATGTTAAAAAAATACTATTACCAAATTACAGCTTTTTGTTGGATCAAATACATTTGCGTAAGCATACGTACTATAGTAGATACCAACCGATGTCTAAATAACATAGGAAGTTCAAAGATGTGACATCCTTCATTGCATGTAGAGAAATAAAACAAACCCGTGTCAGGATTGGATTAATTTACCCATTCAATGATGCTTGCTGTGCCTCTCAAACTGATTTGGACCTCAAAGGGTGGGAGGACATGGGTATCTTTACATGTTCCCCCCGGTTGTGGAACGGGGCACTGATCAATACTGATCCACAGGCAGCGCAAGAAAATTTGTCAGATGTATTAAACTGTCTTCATAAGTGACAGATGCATGGTTGCCAATTATGTCATCCTCGCAAATCACTTGAAGTGGGTCAGGCGTGTCTGCGGATGGAGGCGTGTCTGCGGATGGAGGCGTGTCTGTGGATGGAGGCGTGTCTGCGGATGGAGGCGTGTCTGCGGATGGAGGCGTGTCTGCGGATGGAGGCGTGTCTGTGGATGGAGGCGTGTCTGTGGATGAAGGTGTGTCAGTGGATGGAGGCGTGTCAGTGGATGGAGGCGTGTCTGTGGATGGAGGCGTGTCTGTGGATGGAGAGTCTTCTAAAAGGATGGAGTCATGCACTGTCTCTTCCACAGTGACGACCGGTAGTCTGTCAGTGTGCAGCCGTGGATGGAGAGATCCACCTGTTCTGTTTAAACACAGAAAATAATGTGGATAATAAATCATTTGCCCCAAAACGGTACAGCTGAAGCATAAGATGCACATTTCAAAATGTAAACATGGCTAAAGGCTTGGAATGATAAACATACCGCACACAAAGGGAAGGAATATATTCTTCGTCCAAGCTGCTGTCCCCAGGATCTTCAAACTCCTCTTCATCAGTATCATTCACCTGTGATTCCTGTGAGGGACTCCAGGCCATCATCCCAATCGATGCTAATTGCTTCCGTCCCTCTCCTCGCCCCTACCTGGGCTCGAACCAGGGACCCTCTGCACACATCAACAACAGCCACTCATGAAGCATCGTTACCCATCGCGCCACAAAAGACGCAGCCCTTGCAGAGCAAAGAGGGAACAACTACTTCAAGGTCTCAGAGCAAGTGACATCACCGATTGAAACACTATTAGCGCGCATCGCCGCTAACTAGCTAGCCATTTCACATCGGTTACACCAACACAAATAAGACAGAATAGTAATATAATGGTCATTTTGTAAATATAAACAACAAAAGTAAGCACACTAGCACATCACAAACACTAATAAAAATAGTCCACACTTTTCATTAGGTCATTGACCTCATCCTTCTTTCCTTCTATGGTCTCTTCGGAGATGCTCATATTCATCAGGCTAAATAGAAGTGATAGAACATTACAAAACAGTACATTTACTGAATGTGATCCGTACAACATTGGCAATACACATATACAGTGATAATGTCTGGGAATAGTTCCCGGAAAAAACTATAATGTTGCCTGTTTTCGCCTTCGTGTTGCCTCCATGGAGCTCCCATTTAGCTCAACTCCTCCAGCCTCCTCCAGGCTCCTCCCATCTAGCTCAACCCCTCCAGGCTCCTCCCATCTAGCTCAACCCCTCCAGCCTCCTCCATGGTACTCCCATCTAGCTCAACCCCTCCAGCCTCCTCCCATCTAGCTCAACCCCTCCAGCCTCCTCCCATCTAGCTCAACCCCTCCAGGCTCCTCCCATCTAGCTCAACCCCTCCAGCCTCCTCCATGGTGCTCCCATCTAGCTCAACCCCTCCACGTCCAGCCACAAGATTCCAACCGCTTCCTCAAAATCTTGCTTTTGAGGTCCAGAATGTATCCATGTGTATTCTTAGTAGTCTTTAGTGATTAGACAATCCAAAGTTCAGCTTTTTTTTTATACAGTCTTCTGTAGCTATAAACCAACATAATTTGAGAGTATTCATTGCGTTATAATTTTTTAAAATTGTTTTTATGTACTTTCAAGGACAATTAGTAAGGTCAAAGATCTTGTAATCTGAGTACATCAGAACAAATCAGGTTGTTGTTGTGGATCACTTCCCTCATTGGTTTAGAGAAAGGAAATGTACACTGAGAAGTTCCTGTTTATATTCAATCACTCACAGTTTCTTGAATCCCACGATCCTTGCCTACTTCTCAATCGTACGGTAGAAAAAAATGCCAGGGTCACGCTCCTCTGACCCTCTTCTCCAATAGGTTTTGAGAAGGAGGCAAGGAGAGAGGATGTCAGCAATTCAGGAAATTCATTTAGAAAGATCCTGTGTTTGGCTAATGTGTGAGTGTGAACAGGTGCGTTGGAGCAGACTTCAAAAGTTCTGTTGTTCAAAACTTCCTTCTCTAACCTATCGACTTCCAATAGAGTGGGGGCTTACACTATACTATCTATATCTATACTATCTATATCTATACTATCTATATCTATACTATCTATATCTATACTATCTATATCTATACTATCTATATCTATACTATCTATATCTATACTATCTATATATATATCTATACTATCTATATCTACACTATCTATATCTACACTCTCTATATCTACACTATCTATATCTATACTATATATATCTACACTATCTATATCTATACTATATATATCTATACTATCTATATCTACAGTGCCTTCAGAAAGTATTCACACTCCTTGACTTTCCCCCCAATTTTTTTTGTGTTACAGTCTGAATTCAAAATGGAATAAATTGAGTTTTTATGTCACTGGCCTACCCCCAATACCCCATCATGACAAAGCGAAAACAGGTTTTTAGAATTGTTTGCAAATGTATTAAATATAGAAAACCAGAAATGCCTTATTTACATAAGTATTCAGACCCTTTGCTATGAGACTCAAAATTGAGCTCAAGTGCATCCTGTTTCTATTGATCATCCCTGAGATGTTTCTACAACTTGATTGGAGTCCACCTGTGATAAATTCAATTAATTTGGACATGATTTGGAAAGGCACACACCTGTCTATATAAGGTCCCACAGTTGACAGACAAGTCGTAATGAGCATCATGAAATCAAGCCGTAATGGGCATCATGAAATCAAGTCGTAATGAGCATCATGAAATCAAGTCATAATGAGCATCATGAAATCAAGTCATAATGAGCATCATGAAATCAAGTCGTAATGAGCATCATGAAATCAAGTCGTAATGAGCATCATGAAATCAAGTCGTAATGAGCATCATGAAATCAAGTCATAATGGGCATCAGCATCATGAAATCAAGTCATAATGAGCATCATGAAATCAACTAAATTGTAATCCTCCTTTGGCTGTCTGCATGTCAAACAACTCCCCTAAAGCAGGGTTTCCTCTGTGACCAATAGACTAATATTTGTATACATTTTTCTGGTGGTCTCTGAGGACAGTACTAGAGTAATATATAATGGACCAATATCTGTAACCAATTGCTAAATAGGGGGAAGGATTCTAATTGTAAATAGGGGGAAGGATTCTAAATGCTAAATAAGGGGAAGGATTCTAATTGCTAATAAGGGGGAAGGATTCTAAATGCTAAATAGGGGGGAAGGATTCTAAATGCTAAATAGGGGGAAGGATTCTAATTGTAAATAGTGGGGAAGGATTCTAAATGCTAAATATGGGGGGAAGGATTCTAAATGCTAAATAGGGGGAAGGATTCTAATTGTAAATAGGGGGAAGGATTCTAAATGCTAAATAGGGGGAAGGATTCTAAATGCTAAATAGGGGGGAAGGATTCTAAATGCTAAATAGGGGGAAGGATTCTAATTGTAAATAGGGGGAAGGATTCTAAATGCTAAATAGAGGGAAGGATTCTAAATGCTAAATAGGGGGAAGGATTCTAAATGCTAAATAGGGGGAAGGATTCTAATTGTAAATGGGGGAAGGATTCTAAATGCTAAATAGGGGGAAGGATTCTAAATGCTAAATAGGGGGAAGGATTCTAATTGCTAAATAGGGGGAAGGATTCTAATTGCTAAATAGGGGGAAGGATTCTAAATGCTAAATAGGGGGAAGGATTCTAATTGCTAAATAGGGGGGAAGGATTCTAAATGCTAAATAGGGGGAAGGATTCTACTTGCTAAATAGGGGGAAGGATTCCAAATGCTAAATAGGGGGAAGGATTCTAATTGTAAATAGGGGGAAGGTTTCTAAATGCTAAATAGGGGGAAGGATTCTAAATGCTAAATAGGGGGGAAGGATTCTAAATGCTAAATAGGGGGAAGGATTCTAATTGTAAATAGGGGGAAGGATTCTAAATGCCAAATAGGGGGAAGGATTCTAAATGCTAGTAAGGGGGAAGGATTCTAAATGCTAAATAGGGGGAAGGATTCTAATTGTAAATGGGGGGAAGGATTCTAAATGCTAAATAGGGGGAAGGATTCTAAATGCTAAATAGGGGGAAGGATTCTAAATGCTAAATAGGGGGAAGGATTCTAATTGCTAAATAGGGGGAAGGATTCTAAATGCTAAATAAGGGGAAGGATTCTAATTGCTAAATAGGGGGGAAGGATTCTAAATGCTAAATAGGGGGAAGGATTCTAATTGCTAAATAGGGGGAAGGATTCTAATTGCTAAATAGGGGGGAAGGATTCTAATTGCTAAATAGGGGGAAGGATTCTAAATGCTAAATAGGGGGAAGGATTCTAATTGCTAAATAGGGGGGAAGGATTCTTGAGAAAATACGTAACCCTCCTGAAGTTGAGGTATTTACGAAGCTCCTTCAGGCACTGTGTGTTGAGGACGATGTCTGAGTCAGGCACTGTGTGTTGAGGACGATGTCTGAGTCAGGCACCGTGTGTTGAGGACGATGTCTGTGTCAGGCACCGTGTGTTGAGGACGATGTCTGTGTCAGGCACCGTGTGTTGAGGACGATGTCTGTGAGAGCCCTTTGTGATCCATTCCTTGGTGTGGTTGTCCCCCGGGAAGATCACAATGTCCCAGTTGTCCATGTGTGTTCATTCCCCACATGGTGAGTAACACCCCTCCACAGGTCCTGACACATACAATCACAATGCATGCATTCCCCACTTTGCCTATTGCAGAAAGTATTTCAGCAACTCAGGGAAGAGTGCTAGCTCACAGCTAAGCATAATACAAGAGTAATAAATAAGGCAAGATAAATATGACTGATAATAAATAAATAAACTCCTCGTACAGCACCACCACAAGTGGTTGACAATCTCCAATCTCCTTTAATCTGTGGTTGACAACCTCCTTCATCCACAGAATGACTTCTGCCTTTAATCTGTGGTTGAAAACCTCCTTAGTCCACAGAATGACTTCTGCCTTTAATCTGTGGTTGAAAACCTCCTTAGTCCACAGAATGACTTCTGGCTTTAATCTGTGGTTGACAACCTCTTTCGTCCACAGGATGACTTCTGCCTTTAATCTGTGGTTGACAACCTCCTTAGTCCACAGAATGACTTCTGCCTTTAATCTGTGGTTGACAACCTCTTTAGTCCACAGAATGACTTCTGCCTTTAATCTGTGGTTGACAATCTCCTTCATCCACAGAATGACTTCTGCCTTTAATCTGTGGTGGAAAACCTCCTTAGTCCACAGAATGACTTCTGCCTTTAATCTGTGGTGGAAAACCTCCTTAGTCCACAGAATGACTTCTGCCTTTAATCTGTGGTTGAAAACCTCCTTAGTCCACAGAATGACTTCTGCCTTTAATCTGTGGTTGACAATCTCCTTCATCCACAGAATGACTTCTGCCTTTAATCTGTGGTGGAAAACCTCCTTAGTCCACAGAATGACTTCTGCCTTTAATCTGTGGTTGAAAACCTCCTTCGTCCAGAGGACAAGTTATGCATGGACCTTAATCTGTGGTTGACAACCTCTTTCGTCCACAGGACAAGTTATGCATAGACCTTAATCTGTGGTTGACAACCTCCTTCGTCCAGAGGACAAGTTATGCATGGACCTTAATCTGTGGTTGAAAACCTCCTTCGTCCAGAGGACAAGTTATGCATGGACCTTAATCTGTGGTTGACAACCTCCTTCGTCCAGAGGACAAGTTATGCATGGACCTTAATCTGTGGTTGACATTCTCCTTCGTCCAGAGGACAAGTTATGCATGGACCTTAATCTGTGGTTGACATTCTCCTTCGTCCACAGAATGAACCTGGATGTTAAAAAATTACTATTACCAAATTACAGCTTTTTGTTGGATCAAATACATTTGCGTAAGCATACGTACTATAGTAGATACCAACCGATGTCTAAATAACATAGGAAGTTCAAAGATGTGACATCCTTCATTGCATGTAGAGAAATAAAACAAACCCGTGTCAGGATTGGATTAATTTACCCATTCAATGATGCTTGCTGTGCCTCTCAAACTGATTTGGACCTCAAAGGGTGGGAGGAAATGGGTATCTTTACATGTTCCCCCCGGTTGTGGAACGGGGCACTGATCAATACTGATCCACAGGCAGCGCAAGAAAATTTGTCAGATGTATTAAACTGTCTTCATAAGTGACAGATGCATGGTTGCCAATGATGTCATCCTCGCAAATCACTTGAAGTGGGTCAGGCGTGTCTGTGGATGGAGGCGTGTCTGCGGATGGAGGCGTGTCTGCGGATGGAGGCGTGTCTGCGGATGGAGGCGTGTCTGCGGATGGAGGCGTGTCTGCGGATGGAGGCGTGTCTGCGGATGGAGGCGTGTCTGCGGATGGAGGCGTGTCTGTGGATGGAGGCGTGTCTGTGGATGAAGGTGTGTCAGTGGATGGAGGCGTGTCAGTGGATGGAGGCGTGTCTGCGGATGGAGGCGTGTCTGTGGATGAAGGCGTGTCAGTGGATGGAGGCGTGTCAGTGGATGGAGGCGTGTCTGTGGATGGAGGCGTGTCTGTGGATGGAGAGTCTTCTAAAAGGATGGAGTCATGCACTGTCTCTTCCACAGTGACGACCGGTAGTCTGTCAGTGTGCAGCCGTGGATGGAGAGATCCACCTGTTCTGTTTAAACACAGAAAATAATGTGGATAATAAATCATTTGCCCCAAAACGGTACAGCTGAAGCATAAGATGCACATTTCAAAATGTAAACATGGCTAAAGGCTTGGAATGATAAACATACCGCACACAAAGGGAAGGAATATATTCTTCGTCCAAGCTGCTGTCCCCAGGATCTTCAAACTCCTCTTCATCAGTATCATTCACCTGTGATTCCTGTGAGGGACTCCAGGCCATCATCCCAATCGATGCTAATTGCTTCCGTCCCTCTCCTCGCCCCTACCTAGGCTCGAACCAGGGACCCTCTGCACACATCAACAACAGCCACTCACGAAGCATCGTTACCCATCGCGCCACAAAAGACGCAGCCCTTGCAGAGCAAAGAGGGAACAACTACTTCAAGGTCTCAGAGCAAGTGACATCACCGATTGAAACACTATTAGCGCGCATCGCCGCTAACTAGCTAGCCATTTCACATCGGTTACACCAACACAAATAAGACAGAATAGTAATATAATGGTCATTTTGTAAATATAAACAACAAAAGTAAGCACACTAGCACATCACAAACACTAATAAAAATAGTCCACACTTTTCATTAGGTCATTGACCTCATCCTCCTTTCCTTCTATGGTCTCTTCGGAGATGCTCATATTCATCAGGCTAAATAGAAGTGATAGAACATTACAAAACAGTACATTTACTGAATGTGATCCGTACAACATTGGCAATACACATATACAGTGATAATGTCTGGGAATAGTTCACGGAAAAAACTATAATGTTGCCTGTTTTCGCCTTCGTGTTGCCTCCATGGAGCTCCCATTTAGCTCAACTCCTCCAGCCTCCTCCAGGCTCCTCCCATCTAGCTCAACCCCTCCAGGCTCCTCCCATCTAGCTCAACCCCTCCAGGCTCCTCCATGGTACTCCCATCTAGCTCAACCCCTCCAGGCTCCTCCATGGTACTCCCATCTAGCTCAACCCCTCCAGGCTCCTCCGTGGAGCTCCCATCTAGCTCAACCCCTCCAGCCTCCTCCAGGCTCCTCCCATCTAGCTCAACCCCTCCAGGCTCCTCCCATCTAGCTCAACCCCTCCAGCCTCCTCCATGGTACTCCCATCTAGCTCAACCCCTCCAGCCTCCTCCCATCTAGCTCAACCCCTCCAGCCTCCTCCCATCTAGCTCAACCCCTCCAGGCTCCTCCCATCTAGCTCAACCCCTCCAGCCTCCTCCATGGTACTCCCATCTAGCTCAACCCCTCCAGCCTCCTCCATGGTGCTCCCATCTAGCTCAACCCCTCCAGGTTCCTCCCATCTAGCTCAACCCCTCCAGGCTCCTCCCATCTAGCTCAACCCCTCCAGCCTCCGCCATGGTGCTCCCATCTAGCTTAACCCCTCCAGCCTCCTCCATGGTACTCCCATCTAGCTCAACCCCTCCAGGCTCCTCCCATCTAGCTCAACCCCTCCAGCCTCCTCCATGGTGCTCCCATCTAGCTCAACCCCTCCAGGCTCCTCCCATCTAGCTCAACCCCTCCAGGCTCCTCCATGGTACTCCCATCTAGCTCAACCCCTCCAGCCTCCTCTATGGTGCTCCCATCTAGCTCAACCCCTCCAGGCTCCTCCCATCTAAGCTCAACCCCTCCAGCCTCCTCCAGGCTCCTCCCATCTAGCTCAACCCCTCCAGCCTCCTCCATGGTACTCCCATCTAGCTCAACCCCTCCAGGCTCCTCCATGGAGCTCCCATCTAGCTCAACCCCTCCAGCCTCCTCCATGGTGATCCCATCTAGCTCAACCCCTCCAACCTCCTCCATGGTACTCCCATTTAGCTCAACCCCTACAGGCTCCTCCCATCTAGCTCAACCCCTCCAGGCTCCTCCCATCTAGCTCAACCCCTCCAGGCTCCTCCAGAAACTCATCCCCCCCTTTAGAAAAAGACAGTCTGTTATACTCCAAGCATATAGTAGTATCTTTATTACTGGCAAGCATGTTGACTACTAGAGAGGGAGACATGACAGTACCCGAGACACACATAAGCTACTCAAAGAAGGCAGCCTGTAGCCTATAGCACATTTTCTATATTTGCAGATTAGGGTTGGGTGTGAGCCTCAGATTTGCACTTTATCACAGTCTGGCGGTTTGGGGATTTGTTGTTAGCAATTGCGGGTGGGTGCTGGTGAACAAACACCTGACCCGTGCAACACTAGGCTTGTTTGTCAAAGAAATCCACCATTGTTGATTGCGCTCGGGAAGGAGATGACCACGCCCCCGAGTGACGCTGCTCAAAGTGGGAGGGTGTGGCCCTCCAATTCAAAAACAAGGTGCAATACCGGCTTTTGTTGACCAATAGGAAAACTGCAAATCTGAACACAATTTTGTAAAGGCCCCATTTTATGACATTATAATGCAAAAATATATATATATGACTGAAGTGATAGCAGAAGCAATGTGTGCTTTATCTTATTGTTACCAGGCGACTGCAATAAGATAGCTCACATGGCAGGTGCTTTTATGAATTCATGAGGCAATGGCCAAAATAATATCATGATGACAATGAAAATGTCAAATGGATCATGATAATTCCTTTTATGTGAGAGGAAGAACATGCAATTAATTGTTGAAGTGCTCGGAGAGTGTTTTATCCCTGCACCAATTTCACTGAAGCCTCTCGGGCATCTGGCCAGCTCTCCTGGCTCCCTCCCGACAGTGGAGAAGCTGTGTCTATGACCTAAAAAGGTCATTTGGGAGTCAGATTACCAGGCGCTCTGCAATAACACTGCTGACATGGATCCATTTTGATCACGGGGACATGAATAGGTGGAATAATATCTAAACACACTGGTTCATCCAGACAATCATTCTGTTCAAAATGAAACAATATAATACATGGTATGTGTGAATGTAACCCAAAACGGATTTTTGTTGTGGAAATTGTAGTAACAAAAAATGTCTCAGTGTGTACTGACTTGAGGTACAGTGTGACAATGAGTGTGTTGTTGGGCTGGTATTCAGCCCGTAATACAAGGATCAATGTTATTCACTTTTCCACACCTTAAAGTGGTTATGATTATCTACAGGAAAAAATCGGTGGAATATGAGAAACAGTTTGAAACGGGCCCTTTTATCTTGATGCAACTACTAGAGGTCATTGACCATTTTTTTTCAGTACAGTTTCTAGTCCACCAAGTGACATCTCAATTGAATTCACGTTTTTCCCGATTAAATGCGCCGCTCGAGGATTCAATACAAGAGTCTTCGGTTGGCTTTTCTGTTGCCCTGCACAGCACATCCTGGGAAAGGGAAAGAATTGTCTCACTACATTTTCACAACGCTTCCCCCCATCCCATGTGATATCCTGACGCAGCGTCACGTTTTGCGTCGCTCTGACGCAGGGGGTTTCCATCATGGCGTCGATGCAGGTAGGATCTCCACAGACAGTCATCACCTTCTATTATCTTTTCATCTGATATTTCAACACACTTTTAAAAAATAAATCAGTATTTGTATGTATATAAATAACACGGGTCTGTTTTAAGATGCGAGGTTTTAAAACATTTATTTTGACGTTTTAACTGTTATTTTACAAGTTACCTCGGGTTTCAACGCCTGCATCTAGTTATCATGAACAGCTAGAAAGAACAGAGTTGCTAACGACGTTAGCAAGCTAACTACTACTTCCCCCTCCCCCTGTTGGACTCTGTTTCACGTTTTAAATAGTTAGCTAGCTAGCAAACTGAACTAACAAACATAGTCACCGGTGGTTTATGAGTGCAGTGACATGGCGGCGAGCAACATAAACAGCTAGTTAGCATGCTAACGTTAGCTAGCTAAAGTTGTTCGCTATGTCAGGTGGCTGACTGGGTCAGCTTGTCTGAATTCATGAAGTGGATTAGCTAGCTTTGTGTTCTGAAACCCTATCTAGCTGAAACCTTATCCAGGCAACTGGCTGTCCAAATTTTAGCTACCTGTTATGATTGTAAACACTTCTAAGCTAATAGCTGTGCAACGTTAGTTATATTACTGTTAGTGTAGACAGAGTTAATGCGAGTAGCAGACGCAAGGTTAAGGCGTCCGTATAAACACACTATATATTCAAAAGTATATGGACACCCTTACAAATGAGTGGATTTGGCTATTTCAGCCACAAACATTGCTGACAGGTATGAAATCGAGCACACCGCCATGCAATCTCCATAGCCTAACATTGACCGTAGAATGGCCTTACTGAAGAGCTCAGTGACTTTCAACGTGGCACCTCATAGGATGCCACCTTTCCAACAAGTCAGTTCATCAAATTTCTGCACTGCTAGAGCTGCCCCCAGTGTTGTTATTATTGTGAAGTGGAAACATTAAGGAGCAACAACTGCGCAGCCACGAAGTGGTAGGCCACACAAGCTTACAGAACGGGCCTCCCGGGTGGCGCAGTGGTTACGGGCGCTGTACTGCAGCGCCAGCTGTGCCATCAGAGTCCCTGGGTTCGCGCCCAGGCTCTGTCGTAACCGGCCGCGACCGGGAGGTCCGTGGGGCGACGCACAATTGGCCTAGCGTCGTCCGGGTTATAGGGAGGGATTGGTCGGTAGGGATCTCCTTGTCTCATCGCGCACCAGCGACTCCTGTGGCGGGCCGGGCGCAGTGCGCGCTAGCCAAGGTTGCCAGGTGCACGGCACATTGGTGCGGCTGGGCTGGGTGCGGCTGGCTTCCGGGTTGGATGCGCGCTGTGTTGGGTTGTGTATCGGAGGACGCATGACATTCAGCCTTCGTCTCTCCCGAGCCCGTACGGGAGTTGTAGCGATACTACAACAATTGGATACTACGAAATTGGGGAGAAAAAGGGGTAAAAAAAAAAAATCACAGAACGGAACCGCCGAGTGCTGAAGCCTACGTAGCGCGTAAAAATTGTCTGTCCTCGGTTGTAACACTCACTACCAAGTTCCAAACTACCTCTGGAAGCAATGTCAGCACAATAACTGTTCATTGAGAGCTTCAGGATATGGGTTTCCATGGCCGAGCAGCCGCACAAATGCGCAATGCCAAGCATTGGCTGGAGTGGTGTAAAGCTCACCGCTATTGGAGCAGTGGAAACACGTTCTCTGAATCATGCTTCACCATCTGGCAGTCAGACGGACGGGCTTGGGCTTGGCGGACGCCAAGAGAACGCTACTGCCCGACTTCATTGTCCCAACTGTAAAGTTTGGTGGATGAGGAATAATGGTCTGGGGCTGTTTTTCATGATTCGGGCAGTCTTAGTTCCAGTGAAGCGAAATCTTATCGCTACAGCATACAATGACATTCTAGACGATTCTGTGCTTCCAACTTACAATCAAATGTATTTATAAAGCCCTTTTTACATCAGCCGATGTCACAAAGTGCTGTACAGAAACCCAGCCTAAAACCTCAAACAGAATGCAATGCAGATGTAGAAGCACGGTGGCTAGGAAAAACTCCCTTAGAAAAGCAAGAACCTGGACGTGGCCCTTTCTGGTTTTAGATCGTGGCTTCCCCTCATACTCCTACACCCAGGTTCTGTTATCTCAGGTTGTAAATTCCTGGCAGAGACTCTCCCCCGGGCCGTGTGGAAAGAGAACAAGGGATTTCACTTGGCCGAACTCCTAAATCCCCAAAATGGGAGAATTAAACTATGTCCACTTGTAAGAATGTGGGAAGGGTCCGTTGACACGTAGGAGACGGGTATGACGAGTGTGTTTCATTTGGTGATCTCATGGAAGACAGGAAACGCGTTGCTATCTCTGAATGTGTACATTTCTCAATTATGGGGTTTGCATCTAATTCTTGTATAAATGAATGAGTAAAGATGAACGTTTTTGTGAAATGATGTAATGTGATTTTAACCTTTTTAGAATGAGAGAATTGTATTCCCTGTAAAGGTTAACTAGTCAGCGGCCACCCCCCTGTGAGCACAAACATGATCTGGCGTCATGGAACCGCCCTTTTCTATTGTTACAGATAAAACCCCCTCCTGAGGAAATCCTCTTCAGACAAAGCAAACCCAGTGGTTGCAATGGTTGAGTACCAAGACTAGAAAACCACGTGGCGCATTGGCTACTAGTCTGGAAATGGTTAAACTCTAAGACTATCGATCCCTACAGAATAAGAGCAAATCTTAGATACTAATTACTAATTCTGCAGCTAGAAATGATGTAAACCTGGAATACGAATACCGACAACCGCCGAAAACATCTACTCTAAGAACAATGGACACCTGACGTATCCAATACAACAGGAGCCGCCGATAGAGCAACCACCATGAGTAACCAGAGGCTCTCTGATGAACTGACTCTCCCGCAGACGGACCGACGATTCCAACAGAGAATTATTCCCGAATGAGCGAGCGTTTATGTGCAAAGGATTAGCATTTCAATGAAAAAATGACCCACTGTGTGTAGTGATCCATTTTGTCTTTCCCGCTCAGTTATCTGTCCACACCCCCTGTTCTTTCTAAACCAATCATATCGGAAGACTATTAAAATATCTGAAGAGTTATATTCGGAAAATTATAACTTTGTAACCTGAACATTTTCCGTGGTGCCCCGACTTCCTAGTTAATTCAATTTACATGATACAGAGAATCGATTTGATAAAATAACAGTCTTCACCTTTAATGATACTGAAGACATGACACTATGATGAAACCTAGAGAGGAACCAGGCTCTGAGGGGTGGCCATTATAACAGAACATGGCCAGGATGTTCAAACGTTCATAGATGACCAGCAGGGTCAAATAATAATAATAATAATCATCATCATCATCACAGTGGTTGTAGAGGTTGCAACAGGTCAGCACCTCAGGAGTAAATGTTAGTTCATTCAGAGTTCGAGACAGTGAACAGGTCAGAGTCCATGCCGCAGGCAGAACAGTTGGAACTGGAGCAGCAGCATGACCAGGTGGACTGGGGACAGCAAGGAGTTATCAGGCCAGGTAGTCCTGAGGCATGGTCCCAGGGCGCAGGTCCTCTAATTCTCTCTCTCTCTCTCTCTCTCTCTCTCTCTCTCTGAGGGAGCATACTTAAATTCACACAGGACACTGGTTAAGACCTGAGAAATACTCCAGATATAACAGACTGACCCTAGCCCCCCGACACAAACTATTGCAGCGTAAATACTGGAGGCTGAGACAGGAGGGGTCGGAAGACACTGGCCCTGTCCGACGATACCCCCGGACAGGGCCAAACAGGCAGGATATAACCCCACCCACTTTGCCAAGGCACAGCCCCCACACCACTAGAGGGATATCTTCAACCACCAACCTACCATCCTGAGACAAGGCTGAGTATAGCAATACAAGATGGCGTAGCAGTAGGACGTGTGTGTTTGTCTTTGTCTTATCCTGTGTAAATAGCCGGGCTTTTACATATATATCTTAATCTCACTTTCTATCTACGAACTAATTATACTTTCCAGCAACCCGCCTCACCCAATGTGGTACGGATCTGCTATTTCTATTCCATATAACTGGAACTTCCATCAGGAGCTAGCCAGCTAACTAGCTACTAGCCTTTGTTAGCCACGGCTAGCGGTCTTCACGTTTGTCTCGGTCACCAGCCAGCCTTAACTCGGACAATACCTGCCAGTCTGCACAGGTGCGATATCAACCCAGAGCATATCGGACTGCTTCTCTCTACCACATCACCGGATGCCTGCCGCTCTGGATCATTACACCGGATCATCGCAGCTAGCTGGCTGCAAACGAGTGGCTACTGTTAGCTAACGCCTCTGTCCCGAAGCAAGCACCAGCTAGCCTCGAGCTAGGCCCATATACCAGCTAATTCTAGGGCTACAATACCTCCTTTGCCCCGGCCGCTCGCTTTTATTAACGCTGTGTCCTTTGACTCACCTAGCGTAGCAGTGACTACCGAACAGCACCCTGACTCACCCAGTGTAGCAGTGACTACCGAACAGCACCCTGACTCACCCAGTGTAGCAGTGACTACCGAACAGCACCCTGACTCACCTAGCGTAGCAGTGACTACCGAACGGCACCCTGACTTACCCAGTGTAGCAGTGACTACCGAACAGCACCCTGACTCACCCAGTGTAGTAGTGACTACCGAACAGCATCCTGACTCACCTAGCGTAGCAGTGACTACCGAACAGCACCCTGACTCACCCAGTGTAGCAGTGACTACCGAACAGCACCCTGACTCTCCCAGTGCAGCAGTGACTACCGAACAGCACCCTGACTCACCTAGCGTAGCAGTGACTACCGAACGGCAGCCTGACTCACCCAGTGTAGCAGTGACTACCGAACAGCACCCTGACTCACCCAGTGTAGTAGTGACTACCGAACGGCATCCTGACTCACCTAGCGTAGCAGTGACTACCGAACAGCACCCTGACTCACCCAGTGTAGCAGTGACTACCGAACAGCACCCTGACTCACCCAGTGTAGTAGTGACTACCGAACGGCATCCTGACTCACCTAGCGTAGCAGTGACTACCGAACAGCACCCTGACTCACCCAGTGTAGCAGTGACTACCGAACAGCACCCTGACTCACCCAGTGTAGTAGTGACTACCGAACGGCATCCTGACTCACCTAGCGTAGCAGTGACTACCGAACAGCACGCTGACTCACCCAGTGTAGCAGTGACTACCGAACAGCACCCTGACTCACCCAGTGTAGTAGTGACTACCGAACGGCATCCTGACTCACCTAGCGTAGCAGTGACTACCGAACAGCACCCTGACTCACCCAGTGTAGCAGTGACTACCGAACAGCACCCTGACTCACCCAGTGTAGCAGTGACTACTGAACAGCACCCTGACTCACCCAGTGTAGTAGTGACTACCGAACAGCACCCTGACTCTCCCAGTGTAGTAGTGACTACCATACAGCACCCTGACTCACCTAGCGTAGTAGTCACTACCGAACAGCACCCTGACTCACCCAGTGTAGTAGTGACTACCGAACAGCACCCTGACTCACCTAGTGTAGTAGTGACTACCGAACAGCACCCTGACTCACCCAGTGTAGTAGTGACTACCGAACAGCACCCTGACTCACCCAGTGTAGTAGTGACTACCGAACAGCACCCTGACTCACCCAGTGTAGTAGTGACTACCGAACAGCACCCTGACTCACCCAGTGTAGTAGTGACTACCGAACAGCACCCTGACTCACCCAGTGTAGTAGTGACTACCGAACAGCACCCTGTCTCACCTATTGCTGCTCATTTGACCCTATGATCATTCGGCTACACAGCTGATGCCTAGGCGTTGACTGGTGCCTCCAGAGACAAGATCTCTCATCATCACTCAACACCTAGGTTTACCTCCACTGTACTCACATCCTACCATACCCATGTCTGTACATAATGAATCTATTCTACCACGCCCAGAAATCTGCTCCTTTTATTCTCTGTCCCCAACGCACTAGACGACCAGCTCTTATAGCTTTTAGCCGTACCCTTATCCTGCTCCTCCTCTGTTCCTCTGATGTAGAGGTTAACCCAGGCCCTGGAGCCCCCAGTTCCACTCCTATTCCCCAGGTGCTCTCATCTGTTGACTTTGGTAACCGTAAAAGCATTTCATTTCAAGCAAACATTTCGAGCTTCTATTTTTTTTAAATCCACCTTTCCAGAAATAAGTCTCTCACTGTTGCTGCTTGTTATAGACTCCGCTCAGTCCCCGGCTGTGTCCTGGACACCATATGTGAATTGATTGCCCCCCATCTATCTTCAGAGTTAGTTCTGCTAGGTCACCTAAATTGCTATATGCTTAACATCCCGGCCGTCCTACAATCTTAGCTAGATGCCCTCAATCTCACACAAATTATCAAGGAACCTACCAGGTACAACCCTTAATCCGTAAACACGGGCACCCTCATATCATCCCCTGACCAACCTGCCCTCTAAATACACCTCTGCTGTCTTCAGTCAGGATCTCAACGATCACTGCCTCATTGCCTGCGTGCGTAATGGGTCCGCGGTCAAACGACCACCCCTCATTACTGTCAAATGACCACCCCTCATTACTGTCAAATGACCACCCCTCATCACTGTCAAACGCTCCCTAAACACTTCAGCGAGCAGGCCTTTCTAATCGATCTGGCCCTGGTATCCTGGAAGGATTTCTACCTCATTCCATCAGTAGAGGATGCCTGGTTATTCTTTTAAAAGTGATTTCCTCACTATCTTAAATAAGCATGCTCCTTTCAAAACAAATTTAGAACTAAGAAAAAAACAAACACCAAAATTTAAAACCAGGAACACCACAAAATGTCGTCATATGCATGAACTGGGAAGCATGCAACAGGCTTTTATTTAGCAGTACTCTCCAAGCTAGAGGATATTACGACACATCCAGCTGGCTTGATTTGTATCTAGTCTCTGAACACTGGGGATTTGTTTAATCTCGTCTGGGTTACCTCAGTTTAGCTACACGCTTCATGTTTACACCTCTTTCTTTATTTCTTTTTGTTCTCCACAAAACTCTGAAAATTGTACCTCCAAATATTCTAATCTGGCTACAGTTTAAACATGTTTGTTCTTCTCTTACAGAAAAGGCTACAAAAGGAACTAATGGCTTTGCAAAATGATCCGCCCCCTGGAATGACACTCAATGAGAAAAGTGTACAGAACACCATCACACAGTGAGTGTACATCAGCATGCTGACTCTTATGTGTCCTAGTGTGGATATGCATGTCTTGCTTTGTTGCGCAGATCTATAACATTTCCCACTGGCTCATTTCATTGTGAAAGAAGATAAACACCAAGAACCCGCTCTGTACTCACAATATTTTTTTTTTTTTTTAAAGAAAGACAAAAGTTAAGACTGTAGATTCTCTCACTGGCTTCTTCAGTCTTCAAGCCACATGTGTCATGTGTACTTAGACTTGCATGGCTTAATCTTTGAGACAAGCATATGCTACTGGCAGGATCAACCAGGTAGTAAAATGACACATTTTAACAAAATGGTGGGCCAAGACTGATCAGCTCAACTAACCATGAAAAAGAATATTGTAAGAAGAGAATAGTTTCAGTCAACACAATTAAGACAGGACCTCAACAGATACATATCCCCGACTGCACACTTATGTCCAAGCATGCATTCATGTACATACTAAAATCAGAAGACCTTGTCCTCCCAATCCTTCAAAGATGACAAGTCTATGTTATTATTAAATCAGGCCTTTGTTAATGTTGCCTTTAATTTGACAGGTGTAGAAACATGCCGGGTTTTGATGGGTATGGCTGTCAGTATGGATCTATCCATCATGTATAGAAGAAAAACACAGTGCACAAATCCCAGGTTCAGGTGATTAGGTAGCTTTTTAAAATGTATTTAACAAGGGAGGACAGTTAAGCACAAATTATTATTTACAATGACGGCCTACTAAAAGGCAAAAGGGCCTCCTGCAGGGATGGGGGCAGGGATTAAAAATAAAATATAGGTCAAACAGACATCACGACAAGAGAGACAACTACATAAACACTACATAAAGAGAGACCTAAGACAACAACATGGCAGCAGCACAACATGGCAGCAGCACAACATGGTAGCAGCAAAACATTATTGGGCACAGACAACCACACACATTTTTTATTTAACTAGGCAAGTCAGTTAAGAACAAATTCTTATTTACAAACCCGGACGCCGCTGGGCTAATTGTGCGCCGCCCTATGGGACTCCCAATCACGGCCGGATGTGGTACAGCCTGGATTCGAACCAGGGACTGTAGTGACGCTTCTTGCACTGAGATGCAGTGCCTTAGACCTCTGCACCTCTTGGGAACAATACATCACGTGAAGCAGCCACAACTGTCACTAAGAGTGTCCATGATTGAGTCTTTGAATGAAGAGATGGAGATGAAACTGTCCAGTTTGAGTGTTGGTTGCAGCTCGTTCCAGTCGCTAGCTGCAGAGAACTGAAAAGAGGAGGGACCCAGGGATGTGTTCGTTGCAGCTCGTTCCAGTCGCTAGCTGCAGAGAACTGAAAAGAAGAGGGACCCAGGGATGTGTTCGTTGCAGCTCGTTCCAGTCGCTAGCTGCAGAGAACTGAAAAGAGGAGTGACCCAGGGATGTGTTCGTTGCAGCTCGTTCCAGTCGCTAGCTGCAGAGAACTGAAAAGAGGAGCGACCCAGGGATGTGTTCGTTGCAGCTCGTTCCAGTCGCTAGCTGCAGAGAACTGAAAAGAGGAGCGACCCAGGGATGTGTTCGTTGCAGCTCGTTCCAGTCGCTAGCTGCAGCGAACTGAGAAGAGGAGCGACCCAGGGATGTGTTCGTTGCAGCTCGTTCCAGTCGCTAGCTGCAGCGAACTGAAAAGAGGAGCGACCCAGGGATGTGTTCGTTGCAGCTCGTTCCAGTCGCTATCTGCAGAGAACTGAAAAGAGGAGCGACCCAGGGATGTGTTCGTTGCAGCTCGTTCCAGTCGCTAGCTGCAGCGAACTGAAAAGAGGAGCGACCCAGGGATGTGTTCGTTGCAGCTCGTTCCAGTCGCTAGCTGCAGAGAACTGAAAAGAGGAGCGACCCAGGGATGTGTTCGTTGCAGCTCGTTCCAGTCGCTAGCTGCAGAGAACTGAAAAGAGGAGCGACCCAGGGATGTGTGTGCTTTGGGGACCTTTAATAGAATGTGACTGGCAGAACGGGTGTTGTATGTGGAGGATGAGGGCTGCAGTAGATATCTCAGATAAGGGGAAGTGAGGCCTAAGAGGGTTTAAAAATAAGCATCAACCAGTGGGTCTTGCGACGGGTCTACAGAGATGACCAGTTTACAGAGGAGTATAGAGTGCAGTGATGTGTCCTAATAAGGAGCATTGGTGACAAATCTGATGGCCGAATGGTAAAGAACATCTAGCCGCTCGAGAGCACCCTTACCGCCAATCTATAAATGATGTCTCCGTAAATCTAGCGCGGGTAGGATGGTCATCTGAATCAGGCTTAGTTTGGCAGCTGGGGTGAAAGAAGAGTGATTACGATAGAGGAAACCAAGTCCAGATTTAATTTTAGCCTGCAGCTTTGATATGTGCTGAGAGAAGGACAGTGTAACATCTAGCCTTACTCCCAAGTACTTGTATGAGGTGACCACCTCAAGCTCTAAACCCTCAGAGGCAGTAATCACACCGGTGGGGAGAGGGGCATTCTTCTTACCAAACCACATGACCTTTGTTTTGGAGGTGTTCAGAACAAGTTTAAGGGCATAGAAAGCTTGTAGGACACTAAGAAAGCTTTGTTGTAGACTGTTTAACACAACATCTGGGGAGGGGCCAGCTGAGTATAAGACTGCCATCTGCATATAAATGGATGAGAGAGATTCCTACTGGTTGAGTAATTTTTTTTAAATGTAAATTGAGAAGAGCGTGGGGCCTAGGATTGAGCCTTGGGGGTATTCCCTTAGTGACGGGCAGTGGCTGAGACAGCAGATGTTCTGACTTTGTACACTGCACTCTTTGAGAGAGGTAGTTGGCAAACAAGGCCAAAGGCCCCTCGGAGACACCAATACTCCTTAGCCGGCCCACAAGAATGGAATGGTCTACCGTATCAAAAGCTTTAGCCAAGTCATTAAAAACAGCAACACAATATTGCTTAGAATCAAAGGTAATGGTGACACCATTGAGGACCTTTAAGGTTGCAGTGACACATCCATAACCTGAGCGGAAACCAGATTGCATACCAGAGACATCAAGAAAGCCAGTTGATTATTGCCAAGTTTTCCCAACACTTTTAAGAAACAGGGCAAAATAGAAATGGGCCTCTAACAGTTAGGGTCAGCTTGATCTCCCCCTTTAAATTAAATACGAACCGTGGCTGCCTTCCAAGCAATGGGAATCTCCCCAGAGAAGGGAGACAGGTTAAAAGGGTTGGAGATATGCTTGGTGATTATAGGGGCTGCAACCTTAAAGAAGAAAGGGTCTAAACCATCTGACCCAGATGTTTTGTTAAGCTTAAGGAGTTCCTTTAGCACCTCAGACTCAGTGACTGCCTGCAGGGAGAAACTTTGTAGCAGGACAGGGGAAAAAGAGGGAGGAGCGTTGGGACTAGTCACATTAGAAGGGAAAAAGAGGGAGGAGCATCGGGGATAGTTGCATTAGAAGGGGGAAAGAGGGAGGGGCATTGGGGATAGTCACATTAGAAGGGGAAAAGAGGGATGAGCATTGGGGATAGTCACATTAGATGGGGTGGGAGATGAGGAAATGTTGGACAGCGAGGAGGCATGACTATGTTAAATAGGAATCCTGACTTAATGAAGTGGTGATTAAAGAGCTCAGCCATGTGCTCCTTGTCAGTAACAACCACATCATCAACATTAAGGGACATGGGCTCCTTGTCAGTAACAAGCACATCATCAACATGAAGGGACATGTGCTCCTTGTCAGTAACAACCACATCATCAACATTAAGGGACATGGGCAGCTGGGAGGAGGAGGGTTTATTCTCCAGGTCTTTAACCGTTTTCCAGAACTTCTTGGGGTGAGACCCACAGAGAGAGAACTGCTCCTTAAAGTAACTAACTTTGGCCTTCCAGGTAGCCTGAGAGCACTGATTTCTCATTTGCCTGAACGAGAGCCAGTCATCCTGAGTATGCGTGTGCAGAGCCTTTCGCCAAATGTGATTCTTGAGGTGGAGTAACTGCCAGATCACGGTCGAACCAGGAGCTCAACCTGTTTTTAATTCTCATTTTCTTTTTGGGGGCGTGTTTGTTAACAATACCACTGAAATATATAAAAAGAAGGTCCAAGTGTCTTCGACAGAGGGGATCAAGCTGATTCTATACCAATTTACAGAGGCCAGGTCATGAAGGAAGGCTTGCTCATTAATGTTTTTTTTAATAGTGACAAAGTCTAAGTCTAAGTCTACTCTTCAGATACACCCAGAGATAAGAGACTGTCTCTCTAGCCATGGCCATGTTGCTGGGCTGTGGATCAAACAAGGTCATCAATACTGTAGTGTCTCTGGATAAGAGAGTCTGTTAAATGACTCACTATTGTAGTGTCTCTGGATCAGAGAGTCTGTTAAATGACTCACTACTGTAGTGGATAAGAGAGTCTGTTAAATGACTCACTATTGTAGTGTCTCTGGATCAGAGAGTCTGTTAAATGACTCACTACTGTAGTGTCTCTGGATAAGAGAGTCTGTTAAATGACTCACTACTGTAGTGTCTCTGGATCAGAGAGTCTGTTAAATGACTCACTATTGTAGTGTCTCTGGATCAGAGAGTCTGTTAAATGACTCACTATTGTAGTGTCTCTGGATAAGAGAGTCTGCTAAATGACTCACTACTGTAGTGGCTCTGGATCAGAGAGTCTGTTAAATGACTCACTATTGTAGTGTCTCTGGATCAGAGAGTCTGTTAAATGACTCACTATTGTAGTGTCTCTGGATCAGAGAGTCTGATAAATGACTCACTACTGTAGTGTCTCTGGATAAGAGAGTCTGTTAAATGACTCACTACTGTAGTGTCTGGATCAGAGAGTCTGTTAAATGACTCACTACTGTAGTGTCTCTGGATAAGAGAGTCTGCTAAATGACTCACTACTGTAGTGTCTGGATCAGAGAGTCTGTTAAATGACTCACTACTGTAGTGTCTCTGGATAAGAGAGTCTGTTAAATGACTCACTATTGTAGGGACTCTGGATAAGAGAGTCTGCTAAATGACTCACTACTGTAGTGGCTCTGGATAAGAGAGTCTGCTAAATGACTCACTACTGTAGTGTCTCTGGATAAGAGAGTCTGCTAAATGACTCACTACTGTAGTGGCTCTGGATAAGAGAGTCTGCTAAATGACTCACTATTGTAGTGTCTGGGTAAGAGAGTCTGTTAAATGACTCACTATTGTAGGGACTCTGGATAAGAGAGTCTGCTAAATGACTCACTACTGTAGTGTCTGGATCAGAGAGTCTGCTAAATGACTCACTACTGTAGTGGCTCTGGATAAGAGAGTCTGCTAAATGACTCACTACTGTAGTGGCTCTGGATAAGAGAGTCTGTTAAATGACTCACTATTGTAGGGACTCTGGATAAGAGAGTCTGCTAAATGACTCACTACTGTAGTGGCTCTGGATAAGAGAGTCTGCTAAATGACTCACTATTGTAGTGTCTGGATAAGAGAGTCTGTTAAATGACTCACTATTGTAGGGACTCTGGATAAGAGAGTCTGCTAAATGACTCACTATTGTAGTGTCTGGATCAGAGAGTCTGCTAAATGACTCACTACTGTAGTGTCTCTGGATAAGAGAGTCTGCTAAATGACTCACTATTGTAGTGTCTGGATAAGAGAGTCTGCTAAATGACTCACTACTGTAGTGTCTCTGGATAAGAGAGTCTGCTAAATGACTCACTATTGTAGTGTCTGGATCAGAGAGTCTGCTAAATGACTCACTATTGTAGTGTCTCTGGATAAGAGAGTCTGCTAAATGACTCACTACTGTAGTGGCTCTGGATCAGAGAGTCTGTTAAATGACTCACTATTGTAGTGTCTCTGGATCAGAGAGTCTGTTAAATGACTCACTATTGTAGTGTCTCTGGATCAGAGAGTCTGATAAATGACTCACTACTGTAGTGTCTCTGGATAAGAGAGTCTGTTAAATGACTCACTACTGTAGTGTCTGGATCAGAGAGTCTGTTAAATGACTCACTACTGTAGTGTCTCTGGATCAGAGAGTCTGCTAAATGACTCACTACTGTTGTGTCTGGATAAGAGAGTCTGCTAAATGACTCACTACTGTAGTGTCTCTGGATAAGAGAGTCTGTTAAATGACTCACTACTGTAGTGTCTGGATCAGAGAGTCTGATAAATGACTCACTACTGTAGTGTCTCTGGATAAGAGAGTCTGTTAAATGACTCACTACTGTAGTGTCTGGATCAGAGAGTCTGTTAAATGACTCACTACTGTAGTGTCTCTGGATCAGAGAGTCTGCTAAATGACTCACTACTGTTGTGTCTGGATAAGAGAGTCTGCTAAATGACTCACTACTGTAGTGTCTCTGGATAAGAGAGTCTGTTAAATGACTCACTACTGTAGTGTCTGGATCAGAGAGTCTGTTAAATGACTCACTACTGTAGTGTCTCTGGATCAGAGAGTCTGCTAAATGACTCACTACTGTAGTGTCTCTGGATCAGAGAGTCTGCTAAATGACTCACTACTGTAGTGTCTCTGGATAAGAGAGTCTGTTAAATGACTCACTACTGTAGTGTCTGGATCAGAGAGTATGTTAAATGACTCACTACTGTAGTGTCTCTGGATCAGAGAGTCTGCTAAATGACTCACTACTGTAGTGTCTGGATAAGAGAGTCTGCTAAATGACTCACTACTGTAGTGTCTCTGGATAAGAGAGTCTGTTAAATGACTCACTACTGTAGTGTCTGGATCAGAGAGTCTGTTAAATGACTCACTACTGTAGTGTCTCTGGATCAGAGAGTCTGCTAAATGACTCACTACTGTAGTGGCTCTGGATAAGAGAGTCTGCTAAATGACTCACTATTGTAGTGTCTGGATCAGAGAGTCTGCTAAATGACTCACTACTGTAGTGTCTCTGGATAAGAGAATCTGTTAAATGACTCACTACTGTAGTGGCTCTGGATCAGAGAGTCTGCTAAATGACTCACTACTGTAGTGTCTGGATCAGAGAGTCTGCTAAATGACTCACTACTGTAGTGTCTGGATCAGAGAGTCTGCTAAATGACTCACTACTGTAGTGGCTCTGGATCAGAGAGTCTGTTAAATGACTCACTACTGTAGTGTCTCTGGATAAGAGAATCTGTTAAATGACTCACTACTGTAGTGTCTCTGGATAAGAGAGTCTGCTAAATGACTCACTACTGTAGTGTCTGGATAAGAGAGTCTGCTAAATGACTCACTACTGTAGTGTCTGGATAAGAGAGTCTGTTAAATGACTCACTACTGTAGTGTCTCTGGATAAGAGAGTCTGCTAAATGACACAAATGCAGAAGTGGATAGACTGAATGCTGCTGAGCAGAACAAGCTCACTAGTAGTTTCAGCTGTTCTGCATTGCATAAGGAAACAAACTCTTCTTTCCTACCTACCTGAATTTGTCCAACATGAAACTTTTTATTTTCATTGCGAAACATATTGCAACAATGAATACACCCCAGATCTCTTGTCTGTCAAGAATGGTATGAGTCACTGGAATGAGAACCTTCCAGAACCTGTTGAGCTGGATCTTAACCTTGTTTTAGGGCGGTACGGCCCTGGGTGTGGCTTTGCTATGAGAGCTTCAGCTTGGCAATACTCCAGTGTGCCTGGCCGAAGTCTGTCTCTGTTATGTAATGGTTACTATGACGATTTGATTTTGATTTATTCACAGACTTGACTGAAAGACACTAGCAGCATATTATTTAATTTTTTCTTCCATATGTCCTTTTTTAAAAATCCTTGTCTGATATGTAAGATCATAACATTTAGAGTGTGTTTCTCAATGAAACAACAGCCCCAAAACAAATCAATTCATTCCATGTGATAGAGTGAAATGTCAGGCCCGTGTCATACTCGTGGTCTCAGCGTGCGTGTTAGGGTTTTTGTATCTGTTGTTGATGGAAGAGCTGTCATACCGTAACGATTTTGCTCGATAGCAACCAAAACAACGATCAAATATTGGAAAGAACTGCTTCATTTTCTGCTCATTCACTTTATTACTCTGCCTTTTCTTTTGTCAAGCCCCCCCTCTCTCCGTTCTTGACTTTTTCTAAATAAATCTATAACATATTGTTATAATCCTTAATATCACAAAGAGAACTGGACTTATTACCAGTTTTATGATTTATGATTTTCCCTACTCCTTTACTGCGGGGCCTGCTCTGATCAGTCTCCCGACAGCGGGGCCTGCTCTGATCAGCCTCCCGACTGCGGGGCCTGCTCTGATCAGTCTCCCGACTGCGGGGCCTGCTCTGATCAGTCTCCCGACTGCGGGGCCTGCTCTGATCAGTCTCCCGACAGTGGAATATGCGGAGCCCAGTTGATTATCATCCCGATAATTGCCTCAAAACGGAACCTAAACTGTATCTAAACTAATTTCACACGTTTAACAACAGATGAAGTAATGTATTCTATATATATATACAAAAGTATGTGGACACCCTTTCAGCTTGTTGCATGTAAACATTGTCTGTCCTTGGTTGCAACACTCACTACCGAGTTCCAAACTGCCTCTGGAAGCAACGTCAGCACAGTAATTATTTTTGCGGGAGTTTCATGAAATGGGTTTCCATGACCGAGCTGCCTCACACAAGCCTAAAATCACCAATGCCAAGCGTCGGCTGGAGTTGTGTAAAGCTTGCCACCATTGGACTCTTGGAAACGCGTTTTAGATTATTGTCCTGCTGAAAGGTGAATTAATCTCTGTGTGGAAAGCAGATAACCAGGTTTTTACTCTAGGATTGATTTTTTTTTTATCCTGAAAAACTCCCCAGTCCTTAGCGATTACAAGCATACCCATAACATGATGCAGACGACACTATTCTTGAAAATATGTAGAGTGGTACTCAGTAATGGGTCGTGTTGGATTTGCACTTTGTATTCAGGGCAAAAGGTTAATTGCTTTGACACTTAGTGCCTTGTCGCAAGCAGGATGCATGTTTTGGAATATTTTCATTCTGTGCAAGCTTCTTTCACTCTGTTAATTAGGTTCGTGTTGTGGAGTAACTGCAAAGTTGTTCATCCGTTCTCAGTTTTTCTCCTGTCGCAGCCATTAAACTCGGTAACTGTTTTAAAGTCAACATTGGCCTCATGGTGACATCACTGAGCCAGTTTTTTTTGTAGTGACTAACTTCACCATGCTCAAAGGGATATTCAATATTAGCTTTTTTTGTTTAGTTTTTACCCATCTACCAATTGGTGCCCTTCTTTACGAGGCCTTGAAAAACCTCCCTGGTCTTTGGTTGAATCGGTGTTTGAAATTCACTGTTCGACTGAGGGACCTTTCTAGATAATTGTATGTGTGGGGTACAGAGATGTATTTATATTTTTTGTTTAACCTTTATTTAACGAGGCAAGTCAGTTAAAGAACAAATTCTTATTTACAATGACGGCCTACCGGGGAACAGTGGGTTATCTGCCTTGTTCATGGGCAGAGCGACAGATTTTTACCTTGTCAGCTCGGGGGATTCGATCTAGCAACCTTTCGGTTACTAGTCCCAAGGCTCTAACCACTATCGGCTACCTGCCGTCCCTAATGAGGTAGTCATTAAAAAATATATACTGTATGTTATTAAAGCACATTTTTACTCCTGAACGTATTTAGGCTCACCGTAACAAATGGGTTGAGTACTTATTGACTCAAGACATTTCAGCTTTTCATTTTTAATTAATTATTACAAATTTTAGAAACAATCATTTTTTTCATCCCAGATCTATGATAAACCAAGTCTTTTAAGTTATGCCCGTTGAAAATGTATTGATTCAGAGTTCACACTAAAAATAGTGTTTTACACCCATCCAGACTTGACACTGACATAGTTGGGGGAGGGGGAGCAGCTAGAGAATGTCCACTGTTTGCTGCCTAGTGCCTGTCCACTGTTTGCTGCCTAGTGCCCTGGTCCCACAAATCATCTGGTTTGACTGGGGAGGACCGCTAAGGACTGGGGTAGTTCAAAACCCGTGTTTCTGTCTAAGTGTCTCTCTTTCTCCTGTGGGAGAGTCAATAAACGGTGAGGAGACATGACCTGATCCTCAGAGGTCATCTGAACGATCTGCTGTATTGGACAGACATGACCTGATCCTCAGAGGTCATCTGAATGATCTGTTGTACTGGACTGGTCAGGTGTCTTAACTCCTACTGGGTCTTCTATAACGACGCATCATGACAGGGATTTAGCATTGGCTCTTTCTGTCAGAATGAGCACTAAGTGAATGGATTATCCTCAGGCATGTTGACCAGGCCAAGGGACCGATCCCATCCTCTCCATCTCTGATTGACCTACGACCCAGACCATACATGAACACACACACACTTGTTTGTTTATATTGGAGAATCAAATATACAGTAATATATAATAATTTAATATGGTATCTGTTGTGTCTTGTCTTCCAGATGGATTGTAGATATGGAAGGAGCCACGGGCACACTCTATGAAGGAGAGAAATTTCAGCTGCTTTTCAAATTCAGTAGTCGGTATCCTTTCGATTCACCTCAGGTAAGTAGCTTGCCTAGCACCTCCTCGTTGATGAATACTGTTGCTACTAGCTAGCCTAGCGCTGCCTCATTGAGTCCTGGTGCTACAAGCTAGCCTAACGCCTCCTCATTGACGAGTACTGGTGCTACGGACTAGCCTAGTGCCGCCTCATTGAGTACTGGTGCTACGGACTAGCCTAGCGCCGCCTCATTGAGTACTGGTGCTACGAGCTAGTCTAGCGCCGCCTCATTGAGTACTATAGCTACTAGCTAGCCTAGCGCCGCCTCATTGAGTACTGGTGCTACGGACTTGCCTAGCGCCGCCTCCATTGAGTACTATAGCTACTAGCTAGCCTAGCGCCGCCTCATTGAGTACTATAGCTACTAGCTAGCCTAGCGCCGCCTCATTGAGTACTATAGCTACTAGCTAGCCTAGCGCCGCCTCATTGAGTACTATAGCTACTAGCTAGCCTAGCGGCTCCTCATTGATGAATAGTACTGTATAGCTTAGTAACTATTGAATCAGCAAGCCAGGACACTGTCAAGATCCATCCATGCTCTGTGAGTACGCTGAGTGGGCATGTTGCTTAGTAACGGGTCATTCATCGAACTGAATGAAGAGGGTGGATATCATTCTGTAAGGTAGAGATGGTTCCAGTCTACTGGTCTGATGAAGAGGATGGATATCATTCTGTAAGGTAGAGATGGTTCCAGTCTACTGCGCTATTTTAAACAACCAGCAAATCTTCTTCAACATTTTTTTTTGAAGAAAATAATTACTTCTAATAATAATAAAATAATAAAATGGCGGTTTTAGCTGGGTGTTGGGTAAATGGCGGTTTTAGCTGGGTGTTGGGTAAATGGCGGTTTTAGCTGGGTGTTGGGTAAATGGCGGTTTTAGCTGGGCGTTGGGTAAATGGTGGTTTTAGCTGGGTGTTGGGTAAATGGCGGTTTTAGCTGGGTGTTGGGTAAATGGCGGTTTTAGCTGGGTGTTGGGTAAATGGCGGTTTTAGCTGGGCGTTGGGTAAATGGCGGTTTTAGCTGGGTGTTGGGTAAATGGCGGTTTTAGCTGGGCGTTGGGTAAATGGCTGTTTTAGCCGGGCGTTGGGTAAATGGCTGTTTTAGCCGGGCGTTGGGTAAATGGCGGTTTTAGCTGGGCGTTGGGTAAATGGCGGTTTTAGCTGGGCGTTGGGTAAATGGCGGTTTTAGCTGGGCGTTGGGTAAATGGCGGTTTTAGCTGGGCGTTGGGTAAATGGCGGTTTTAGCTGGGCGTTGGGTAAATGGCGGTATTAGCTGGGTGTTGGGTAAATGGCGGTTTTAGCTGGGCGTTGGGTAAATGGCGGTTTTAGCTGGGCGTTGGGTAAATGGCGGTTTTAGCTGGGTGTTGGGTAAATGGCTGTTTTAGCTGGGCGTTGGGTAAATGGCGGTTTTAGCTGGGCGTTGGGTAAATGGCGGTTTTAGCTGGGTGTTGGGTAAATGGCTGTTTTAGCTGGGCGTTGGGTAAATGGCGGTTTTAGCTGGGCGTTGGGTAAATGTGGAGCAGTGGTCATTTTTTGTGGAGTGGTTGGAAAGTACATGGAGCTTTGTGTTACCCAACTGCTTCTAACTAGACATTAAGAAAACGATAAGAAATCTAAGATGTGTTAAGAAAACGATAAGAAATCTAAGATGTGTTGAATAAACTATGTCCAGCTCAGGGCTCCAGCTTTGCATTTTGGTTGGCTAACTTGCTCGCTAAGTGGCTAGATGTCAAGATCAAGCTTGACGGTGACAGCAGAGATATTCTAGTCTGAGTAACCAGTCTCTTAAACTAACATTCTCCTTGTCATTGGCAAAGAGACGGGTCTTTCTGCCATCTTCAAATATGAACGTTCTATCATTTAAATGAGCTCGAGGAGAACAGAGGACTTGGATCCTGATTCTATGAGGAGGACGCCGATACTGATTATTGGAGGACCAGAAAAGCCGATACCAATTCATTAATTGTTTTTGTTTGTAATAATGACAATTACAACAATACTGAATGAACACTTATTTTAACTTAATATAATACATAAATAAAAATGTATTTAGCCTCAAATAAATAATGAAACATGTTCAATTTGGTTGAAATAATGCAAAAACAAAGTGTTGGAGAAGAAAGTAAAAGTGCAATATGTGCTATGTAAGAAAGCTAACGTTTAAGTTCCTTGCTCAGAACATGAGAACATATGAAAGCTGGTGGTTCCTTTTAACATGAATCTTCAATATTCCTAGGTAAGGTTGTAGGTTGTAGTTAATATAGTATTTATAGGACTATTTCTCTCTATACCATTTGTATTTCATATACCTGTGACTATTGGATGTTCTTATAGGCACTTTAGTATTGCCAGTGTAACAGTATAGCTTCCGTCCCCCTCCTCGCCCCTACCTGGGCTCGAACCAGGAACACATCGACAACAGCCACCATCGAAGCATCGTTACCTATCGCTCCACAAAAGCCACGGCCCTTGCAGAGCAAGGGGAATAACTACTCCAAGTCTCAGAGCGAGTGACGTTTGAAACGCTATTAGCGCACACCCAGCTAACTAGCTAGCCATTTCACATGGGTTACACCAGCCATTAGGCTGATAGGCTTGAAGTCATAAACAGCGCTGTGCTTGCGAAGATCTGCTGGCAAAACGCACGAAAGTGCTGTTTGAATGAATGCTTACGAGCCTGCTGCTGCCTACCATCGATCAGTCAGACTGCTCTATCAAATCATAGACTTAATTATAACATAATAACACACAGAAATACGAGCCTTTGGTCATTAATATAGTCGAAAACAAAACGTTTATTTGTGTATAGTTTCAGTGAAATACGGAACCGTTCTGTATTTTATCTAACGGGTGGTATCCATAAGCCTAAATATTCTTGTTACATTGCACAACCTTGAATGTTATGTCATAATTACGTAAAATTCTGGTAAATTAGTTCACAATGAGCCAGGCTGCCCAAACCTTTGCATATATCCTGACTCTGCGTGCAACAAACGCAAGAGAAATGACACAATTTCATCTGGTTAATATTACCTGCTAACCTGGTTGGCTGTGTGTGTGTGGTTGGCTGTGTGTGTGGTTGGCTGTGTCTGTGGTTGGCTGTGTGTGTATGTGTGGCTGGCTGTGTGTGTGTGTGTGGTTGGCTGTATGTGTGTGTGTGTGTGTGTGTGTGTGGTTGGCTGTATGTGGTTGGCTGTGTGTGTATGTGTGGTTGGCTGTGTGTGTGTGTGTGTGGCTTGAGATATTACAATTTTGATAGTCCCGTTGGTAGTTTAATCTTACGCGAAGGTCATCAAATTTATTCACCAGAGAGAGGTCTCTGGTGGCTGCTGAGTTTAGAGAGAGAGCTGTGAGGTCACGTTATCCTCCCTAATTAAGTGTGCAGCTCTCTCTCTCCTCCCATTTGACCTCTTACCCTCATCTCTCTTCCTCCTCCCTTATCCACTCTTCTTTCCCCATCCCTACAGCCATCCCCAGCCTACTCTCTTCTACCTGCTCCCCCTTCCCCTATCTTCTTCCCGCTCCCCCTCCCCCTATCTTCTTCCTGCTCCCCCTCCCCCTATCTTCTTCCTGCTCCCCCTCCCCCTATCTTCTTCCTGCTCCCCCTCCCCCTATCTTCTTCCTGCTCCCCCTCCCCCTATCTTCTTCCTGCTCCCCCTATCTTCTTCCTGCTCCCCCTATCTTCTTCCTGCTCCCCCTCCCCCTATTCCTGCTCCCCCTCCCCCTATCTTCTTCCTCCTCCCCCTTTCTTGTGCCTGCTCCTCCCCCTATCTTCTTCCTCCTCCCCCTTTCTTGTTCCTGCTCCTCCTCCTCTCTCTTCTCTTCTTCCTGTTCCTCCTCCTCCCCCTCTTTTCTATCCTCCCCTCTATGTACTCCTCCCCTTTCTCCCCCCTTCCTGGCACCCCTCTCCTAATCTGCCACCTCACATGTAAAACGCAGGAAAACTGTATTTTAATCCAATCGGAGTCCAAATTTAAAGGGCAATTTCACCACTTTTCAACCTAATTTTCCATTATCTCAAGAACAATACCAGTGTCTACATATGTGACAATTGCACATTTCTAAATTTGAAATAAAGTTCTACCCGATGACATCATCAAAATAAAAAAACGTGACGTGGGGAACCAGAAAATCCCCTCCCTCTGGCTAGAAAGTCGTTTGGTTCGCTGGGTTTTTATTTTTTTTTATTTTAATCCTACTCTTGACATTTTTTTAGGACCTAATCTTTTTAAACACAGATCAAGAAACGCACTGTTTTCACATTTTTTTAGACACTGGCGTGTTGGCTGGAGATAATGAATATGAGGTTGAAAAGTGACGGAGATGACCTTTAACAGGCCGTAAGCCAGATACATTCGGAAAGTATTTAGACCCCTGGACTTTTTCCACATTTTTTTTTTTAACGTTTTAGACTTATTCTAAAAATGGAATACGTTGTTATTTTCCCCTCATCGATCTACATACAATAGCCCATAATGACATCACAATAGCCCATAATGACATCACAATAGCCCATAATGACATCACAATAGCCCATAATGACATCACAATAGCCCATAATGACATCACAATAGCCCATAATGACATTTTTGCAAATGTATTAAAATATTTAAAAAACTGATATCACATTTACATAAGTATTCAGACCCTTTGCTCAGTACTTTGTTGAAGCACCTTTGGTAGCGATTACAGCCTTGAGTCTTCTTGGGTATGATTTTACAAGCTTGGCACACCTGTATTTGGGGAGTTTTTCCCATTCTTCTCTGCAGATCCTCTCAAGCTCTGTCAGGTTGGATGGGGAGCGTTGCTGCACAGCTATTTTCAGGTCTCTCCAGAGATGTTCGATCGGGTTCATGTCTGGCTGGGCCACTCCTGTGTTGTTTTGGCTGTGTACTTAGGGTTGTTGTCCTGTTGGAAGGTGAACCTCCGCACCAGTCCGAGGTCCTGAGTGCTCTGGGGCAGGTTTTCATCAAAGATCTCTCTGTACTTTGCTCCGTTCACTGGAAAAGTTTTGCATTATGGGGTATTGTGTGTAGGTTGATGAGGATTTGTATTTATTTAATCCATTTTTAGAATAAGGCTGTAACGTAACAAAATGTGGAAAATGCAGTAGATGGAACTCAAACAAGGAAAATGTATTCTATTTAATTAATTATGGAGAGATGTGTCTGATCACGTTGTTGGTTTTCCATTTCAGGTAATGTTCATGGGAGAGAATATACCTGTACATCCTCACGTTTATAGCAACGGTCACATCTGTCTTTCAATACTAACAGAAGACTGGTCGCCAGCCCTCTCAGTGCAGTCAGTCTGTCTCAGCATTATCAGTATGCTCTCCAGCTGCAAAGAGAAGGTAAGGGGGCGACAACAGACCCTTGGGGAACGCCAAATTCGAATAAAATGCTTAATGCCTGGCATAATGTTTACCGGTACAGGGGTTAGTTCATTATACACTGAACAAAAATATAAACACAACATGTAAAGTGTTGGTCCCGTGTTTCATGAGCTGAAATAAAAAAGATCCCAGAAATGTTCCATACGAACAAAAAGCGTATTTCTCTCTAATGTTGTGCACACATTTGTTTACATCCCTGTTAGTGAGCATTTCTCCTTTTCCAAGATAATCCATCCACGTGAAACTTGTGGCATATCAAGAAGCTGATTTAAACAGCATGATCATTACACAGGTGCACCTTGCGCTGGGGACAATAAAAGGCCACTCTAAAATGTGCAGTTTTGTCACACAACACAATGCCACAGATTTCTCAGAGGTGGCAGTGGGGTTATGGTATCGGCAAGCATAAGCTACGGACAACAAACACAATTGCATTTTATCGATGGCAATTTGAATGCACAGAGGTATGTGATGAGATCCTGAGGCCCATTGTCGTGTCATTCATCTGCCGCCATCACCTCATGTTTCAGCATGATAATGCACGGCCCCATGTCACTAGGATCTGTACACAATTCCTGGAAGCTGAAAATGTCCCAGTTTTTCCATGGCCTGTATACTCACCAGACATGTCACCCATTGAGCATGTTTGGGATGCTCTGGATCGACGTATAGGACAGTGTGTTCCAGTTCCCACCAATATCAAGCAACTTCGCCGTTGAAGAGGAGTGGGACAACATTCCACAGGCCACAATCAACAAGCCTGATCAACTCTATGTGAAGGAGATGTGTCGCGCTGCATGAGGCAAATGGTCCCACCAGATACTGACTGGTTTTCTGATCCACTACTTTCCTTTTTCAACAGGATATGTGACAGACCAACAGATACATCTGCATATCTGTATTCCCAGTCATGTGAAATCCATAGATGGGGGGGGACCTAATGAATTTATTTCAATTGACTGATTTCCTTATGAAATGTAAACTCAGTCAAAATCTTTGTAATTGTTGCATGTTGCGTTTTATATTTTTGTTCAGTAGACATGTTAAACACGCCCCATTGACACTATAATACAGAAGGCTTGTCACTGTCACGCCATGGAGGACCCAGTGTCTGCTGGTTTTAGATTTCTCCTTTCAATCTGTAGTTTATGACCTTTAGAACCAGGTGAGGGGAGGTCTTAACTACTCAATGACATTTAGAACCAGGTGAGGGGAGGTCCTAACCACCTAATGACCTTTAGATCCAGATGAGGGGAGGTCCTAACCACCTAATGACCTTTAGATCCAGGTGAGGGGAGGTCTTAACTACTCAATGACCTTTAGAACCAGGTGAGGGGAGGTCCTAACTACTCAATGACATTTAGAACCAGGTGAGGGGAGGTCTTAACTACTCAATGACCTTTAGAACCAGGTGAGGGGAGGTCTTAACTACTCAATGACATTTAGTTCATCAATCATGTACAAGGGATGTGAGAGAACCTGCATACACACGGCCCTCTGGAATGAGTTTGACACGTGAGGTAGAGGGGGAATCAGAATAAAGCTCTTTGCACTATTGAACCTCAATCTAAATGACTGTCTAGAGGTAACTTCACCTCCACTATGAATGAGGTTGTCTCTACACTATTGAACCTCAATCTAAATGACTGTCTAGAGGTAACTTCACCTCCACTCTGAATGAGGTTGCCTCTACACTATTGAACCTCAATCTAAATGACTGTCTAGAGGTAACTTCACCTCCACTCTGAGTGAGGTTGCCTCTATATGCCATGTTTATACCAGCACTTCTCTGATCATGACGGTTGTCTCTCTCTGCAGAGACGGCCCCCTGATAACTCCTTTTACGTAAAAACGTGTAACAAGAATCCAAAGAAGACAAAATGGTGGTATCACGGTGAGTGGTTACGTCCTCTGAGATGTGACTATGTTAATACGTAAAGGGTTAAACCTTCCCATCCTCACACAGGCGTTATGTTCACCTACTGGAACGGTCAGCCGCTCTAGTTAATGGGAATGTGTACAGAAATCCAACACTTGGACTACAGATTAGATTAGGAAGAATCAATATTTATGGACGTTAGCGTTCATATCATCACGTCGGTGTGTTTTAATGGTGAAATTGTGTGTGTGTGTGTGTGTGCACTCACGTACGTGCTTGTGTTTCTTTCCCAGATGATACATGCTAATTCACTTTCTAATAGTCCTACTGTCCTACATAAAGCACTTTTGAATCAAACAGTCACTGAACTCTGACCTTTTGACTGGAACAATGGACACCGTGATGCGCCGGAGACTCTTTTTTTTCCCCTTCTTTTTTTAAACTGCATTTCCCAGAGGGCAGTTGGGTGCATGTTTTTGCCGGTTGTAATATACAAAATGAGAAAATAAAGGAAGGTTATATGTCCCAACAATGGATTGTTTTGGCCAAAAGGTCGTTATGCAGCCAGCAAAAAGAAATGGTTTTGAAGTGAAGATTATTATATTATTATTGTTTTAAGATGATTCTTGTTTCCTTTTGTGTTTGTTTGAGTACATTTAAAAGGTCGTCATCATGTGTTGTGTAATAATAATAATAATAACAATAACATTGATGGATGCATACTTGGAAGAGGATCTGAGCATCTAATACCAGGAAGAGGATCTGAGCATCTTATACCAGGAAGAGGATCTGAGCATCTTATACCAGGAAGAGGATCTGAGCATCTTATACCAGGAAGAGGATCTGAGCATCTAATACCAGGAAGAGGATCTGAGCATCTTATACCAGGAAGAGGATCTGAACATCTAATACCAGGAAGAGGATCTGAACATCTAATACCAGGAAGAGGATCTGAACATCTTATACCAGGAAGAGGATCTGAGCATCTTATACCAATACTGAAATTAAATGCACTGTGAAAAAATCTAGGGGTACAACTAACTCAATGTTAGTTATTCCAGACATGCAGTTAACTTCTACTGTAAAAACACAAACATCACCACTTCCTGTTTTCAGGGGATAATACGGTTTTAAATTGCTTTACTTTTAACCCTTTAATCAAGTGCAGTACTTCCTCTCTGCCTTCCATCTTCCAAGGACAGACTTGATTTCAGAAGTTGTGAATTTGTCTGGTCTATGTGTTGGCTAGAATGTTGGTACTGACCAGGTTGAGACAAGAACGACAGTTGGAACTCTTTAATTCGCTGAGGCTGTTACGTACCTCTCTAGAATAATATAGGCTGCACACAGTGGTGTTTGCTAGTCCATTCGGTAAAGCCCAGAGGTGTGTGAAAACATCACCTCCATGAAAATATCACCTCTGTGTAAAGCCCAGAGGTGTGTGAACATCACCTCCGTGTAAAGCCCAACGGTGTGTGAAAACATCACCTCTGTGTAAAGCCCAACGGTGTGTGAAAACATCACCTCTGTGTAAAGCCCAACGGTGTGTGAAAACATCACCTCTGTGTAAAGCCCAACGGTGTGTGTGTGTGAACATCACCTCCGTGTAAAGCCCAACGGTGTGTGAAAACATCACCTCCGCGTAAAGCCCAACGGTGTGTGTGTGAACATCACCTCCGTGTAAAGCCCAACAGTGTGTGTGTGTGAACATCACCTCCGTGTAAAGCCCAACGGTGTGTGTGTGTGAACATCACCTCCGTGTAAAGCCCAACGATGTGTGAAAACTGTTGTTGTGATCCATTTGTATGATACGTTGGTTTGTGCTTTAATCTCCTAAAAACATATTTTAGGATGTTTGTCTTGTTGGTTTTTTGTTTTTCAGATAGCTGACACTTTTTTTAAAGGGGGAGTTGTGTATTTAATGAACATATTTTATTTTGATCTCCAGAGTGGTAGTAACAGTGAAAGGAATCAGAACTGTTGTTTAGACTGATTCCCTGGTCAGAGATTGGCTCGACTGATTCCCTGGTCAGAGATTGGCTCGACTGATTCCCTGGTCAGAGATTGGCTCGGCTGATTCCCTGGTCAGAGATTGGCTCGACTGATTCCCTGGTCAGAGATTGGCTCGACTGATTCCCTGGTCAGAGATTGGCTCGACTGATTCCCTGGTCAGAGATTGGCTCGGCTGATTCCCTGGTCAGAGATTGGCTCGGCTGATTCCCTGGTCAGAGATTGGCTCGACTGATTCCCTGGTCAGAGATTGGCTCGACTGATTCCCTGGTCAGAGATTGGCTCGACTGATTCCCTGGTCAGAGATTGGCTCGACTGATTCCCTGGTCAGAGATTGGCTCGACTGATTCCCTGGTCAGAGATTGGCTCGACTGATTCCCTGGTCAGAGATTGGCTCGACTGATTCCCTGGTCAGAGATTGGCTCGGCTGATTCCCTGGTCAGAGATTGGCTCGGCTGATTCCCTGGTCAGAGATTGGCTCGGCTGATTCCCTGGTCAGAGATTGGCTCGACTGATTCCCTGGTCAGAGATTGGCTCAGGTACTTTTTTTTCAATACGAGCTCACCTTGGAAAAAGATATCCTCCTGTCAGATATTTTGCATTTTAACTATATTTTCACCAAAAAAAGAGACTTATGTTGTGAAATTACAGCGAATGAAACTATTATATATAAGTCTTAAATTGTAGAAATGACGGTATTACGGAAGTTGGAAATGGGTGCGTTCATATTATTATTATTATTATTATTATTATTATTTTTTTTTACTAATTAGAGTGATTTAATAGGAGTGTTTTTGAGTTTCTCTGCAATGTTTCTGGTCAATAGGATGTGTACAGCTACATAGTTTTCAACAACACCTCTACTGTTGGTCTGACGAGGTTGGTAATGCTTGCTGAGTTTATATGGACTTTTGTGCCATTTTATATTATCAAGCGAAACTAATGAAATCTAAAACAAATGTCTTAGTTTTGCAAAAAAAAAAATAAAGTATTGAGAGAAAAAAAATATATATTGCAAGGAAATAATTTTTAAGTGTGTGAACCACTTAATTCAGAATTATTATTTTCAATTATAACTATTGTGTTTAAACGCCTTCTCCTTTGCCTGCATTATTATAATAAAACATAATAATTGCAGGTTTTTGGCACCTTCATTCCAGCAACAAAGCACCCTGCGTGCTTTCCTCTGAAGCTAAGCAGGGTCCTGGTTCGTCCCTGGATGGGAGACCAGCTGGAAGTGGTGATGGAGGAGGGTTAGTCGGGGGGCAGCAGGCAAAGAGGGAGGCGTTTGAACACAGTGTTTCACTGAAAACTATTTTTTTTTAAATTCATTTGTTCACGCATTTCGAAATTATTTCCTTGAATATTATTGCACTCAATACTTTTGGGTTTATTTTGCTTTCGATTTGGTTCTCCGACTTCAGAAGTTTTGCTTGGTTTTAATGGCACAAAATGAACTCCGTAAATTTAAACTGGCTATTTCTGTATCTACTACAACCTTACTGTGAGATTGAATCAGCAGCCCTCAACTGCGACTCCCAAGGCTGTAGGGTTCCACCCTTTTCCCTATATAGAGCAGTACTTTAGACCAGAGCCCTATGGAACCCTATTCCCTATATAGAGCACTACTTTAGACCAGAGGCCCTATGTACGGTGGTCAAAAACAGTGCACTATAAAGATAATAGGGATCCGTTTTGGGATGCGCCCAGCCAGTGTCTTGCAGCAGCTCTCACTCCATTCCTATAGTTGTCTCCTTCCATTCAGAAATAATTATTCCCATCATTGGGATTGTTTTTTTGTATTATAATCTGGTTCTCTCTTCCTTTTGGCTCTATAAGAGAAGATGTATTTCTGTCACCATATTAAACCTCTTGACTCAGTGAATGTGTTTGTTATAGATATGACCGTGGCACACTGGTGTCTAGGAAGCGTATTTATGACTACATAAAGGAGTCTTTATCTATTTAAAACAAATGATTTTGTATGACACTGTAGAAGGGTTATCTGCTGCCTGGTGTTGACAAAACCCCATCTTCCTACATAGTGCACTACTTTAAACCAGAATATGGGCCCTGGTCTAAAGTAGTGCACTATATAGGGAATAGGGTTCTATAGTGCACTACATAGGGAATAGGGTTCCATAGGGCTCTGGTCAAAGTAGTGCACTATATAGGGAATAGGGTTCCATAGGGCTCTGGTCAAAGTAGTGCACTATATAGGGAATAGGGTTCTATTTGGGAAAGTAAACCACAGTCTGTCACATTATGACATTTGGTGCAGGGACAAAAAAAGCCTTCATCCACAGACCAGCAGACATGTTAAAACCAGGAGTGGATCTGTCAACAGGATTCGGATCTCTCTCTCTCTTTTTGTTTTCTACTTTTATTCTCCTGATTTTTATTTAGTTTATATATATATATTTTCCCATTTTAATGTGGTTTGGATTCTTGGCCTGCAGATTGTTGTGATTGATCAATATTGATTATTGGTAATATTGTTATATTTCTAATATATTTTGAGATATACAAGCTCCATGTCAGAGATGCCTGTTCATTTTAATAATCAATAATAATAAAATGCGGAGGTTCACGTTTTTAATTCATCCTTGGTCTCACACACACTTTGCTGATCTGATTGGATTCCGTTAGGGAATAAGATGAGACGTGTTTCTGTTTAGTTATAGTGGTACAGAATGTTGTGGTAGCCATGCAGGCCACATTTGTGAGCTACAGTCGTAGACTTTTACTTTTACAGTGTATATACAGAGGCTTCAGAAAGCATTCACAAAATGTGTCAACAATTTACACAAAATACTCAAAAGTGGAAGATTTATTTTTATTTTTAATAAATACAAAAAAATATCTTGATTAGATAAGTATTCAACCTCCTGAGTCAATACATGTTAGAATCACCTTTTGGCAGTGTTTACAGCTGTGTGTCTTTCTGGGTAAGTCTCTCTTAAGAGCTTTTGCACACCTGGATTGTACAATATTTGCTAATTATATATATATTTTTAAAGTTCTTCAACCTCTTAAGTTGGTTGTTGATCATTGCTAGGCAGTGATTTTCAAGTCTTGACATAAGATTCTCAAGCCGATTTAAGTCCAAACTGTAACTCGGCCACTCAGGAACATTCAGCGTCATCTTGGTGAGCAACTCCAGTGTAGATTTCACATTGTGTTTTAGTTTATTGTCCTGCTTAAAGGTGAATTCATCTCCCAGTGTCTGGTGGTAAGCAGACTGAACCAGGTTTACCTCTAGGCTAGGCTACCTGCCACCTCCACACTCTAACCACTAGGCTACCTGCCACCTCTACTCTCTAACCACTAGGCTACCTGCCACCTCTACACTCTAACCACTAGGCTACCTGCCACCTCTACACTCTAACCACTAGGCTACCTGCCTCCTCTACTCTCTAACCACTAGGCTACCTGCCACCTCTACACTCTAACCACTAGGCTACCTGCCACCTCTACTCTCTAACCACTAGGCTACCTGCCACCTCTACACTCTAACCACTAGGCTACCTGCCACCTCTACACTCTAACCACTAGGCTACCTGCCTCCTCTACTCTCTAACCACTAGGCTACCTGCCACCTCCACACTCTAACCACTAGGCTACGTTACCACCTCTACTCTCTAACCACTAGGCTACCTGCCACCTCCACACTCTAACCACTAGGCTACCTGCCACCTCCACACTCTAACCACTAGGCTACCTGCCTCCTCTACTCTCTAACCACTAGGCTACCTGCCACCTCTACACTCTAACCACTAGGATACCTGCCTCCTCTACACTCTAACCACTAGGCTACCTGCCTCCTCTACACTCTAACCACTAGGCTACCTGCCTCCTCTACACTCTAACCACTAGGCTACCTGCCTCCTCTACACTCTAACCACTAGGCTACCTGCCACCTCTACACTCTAACCACTAGGCTACCTGCCACCTCCACACTCTAACCACTAGGCTACCTGCCTCCTCTACTCTCTAACCACTAGACTAGCTGCCACCCCGAGGTGGTCATTCAAAAACGATGTTAAAGACTAATGCACACAGCGAGTCCATGCAACTTATTGTGTAACTTGTTAAGCACATCTTCACTGCTGACCTTATTTAGGCTTTGCCATAACAAAGGGGTTGAATGCTTATTGACTCAAGACACTTCAGCATAAATGTAATTCATTTGTAAAGTTTTGAAAAACATAATTCTACTTTGACATTATGGAATATTGTGTAGACAGTGACACAAACTCTCCATTTAATACATTTAAAGTTCAGCCTGTAACAATGTTTAGTGGTGAGAATAAAGGCGCTATAGAGGCCCGATGAAGAAAACGCTTTGGCACCATCTGCTGGTCATGTTTAGAAAGTCCCACCATTCAGTTCATTATCATGACATTATTGTCAGCTGATGTTTTACATCCATCAGTCCAGTATGAGATACGTACAGAATTTTTTATTGAAATAGTCTGCAGTGTATTTGAATAAAATACTTTATTGATCCATTTTCCTTTTAAACTTCAGGCTGTAACAATGTTTAGTGGTGAGAATAAAGGCGCTAGAGGCCCGATGAAGGAAACGCTTTGGCACCATCTGCTGGTCATGTTTAGAAAGTCCCACCTGACAATTTAAAACTGAATCAACCGGTCAAACATTTTAGAACACCTACACATTCAAGGATTTAAAAAAACAAACTATTTTCTACATTGTAGAATAATAGTGGAGACATCAAAACTATGAAATAACACATATGGAATCGTGTAGTAAAAAAAGTGTTAAACAAATCAAAATATATTTTATATTTAAGATTCTTCACAGTAGCCACCCCTTTGCCTTGATGACCGCTTTGCACACTCTTGGCATTCTCTCAACCAGCTTCATGAGGTAGTCACCTGGAATGCATTTCAATTAACAGGTGTGACTTGTTAATTTGTAGAATTTATTTATTTCCTAATGCGTTTGAGTCAATCAGTTGTGCTGTGACAAGGTAGGGGTGGTATACAGAAGATAATACTATTTGGTAAAAGACCAAGTCCATATTGTGGCAAGAACAGCTCAAATAAGCAAAGATAAACAACAGTCCATCATTACTTTAAGACATGAAGGTCAGTCAATACGAAAAATGGCAAGAACTTTGAAAGTTTCTAAGTGCAGTTGCAAAAACCAGCAAGTCCTATGATGAAACTGGCTTTCATGAGGACCACCACAGGAAAGGAAGACCCAGAGTTTCCTCTGCTGCAGAGGATCAGTTCATTAGAGTTAACTGGCTCTCATGTTAACTGTCTCTCATGAGGACCACCACAGGAAAGGAAGACCCAGAGTTACCTCTGCTGCAGAGGATAAGTTCATTAGAGTTATCAGCCTCAGAATGCAGCTCAAATAAATGCTTCACAGAGTTCAAGTAACAGACACATCTCAACATCAAGAGTGATTGAGTGCTGCATCAGATGACCTGGTCTAGTCAATCAACTGACCCAATTGAGATGGTTTGGGATGAGTTGAATGGCAGAGTGCAGGAAAAGCAGCCAACAAGTGCTCAGCATATGTGGGAACTCCTTCAAGACTGTTGGAAAAGCATTCCAGGTGAAGCTGGTTGAGAGAATGCCAAGAGTGTGCAAAGCTGTCATCAAGGAAAAGGGTGGCTATTTTGAAGAATTGCAAATAAACAAATCAAAATATATTTTATAACACTTTTTTGGTTACTACATGATTCTATATGTGTTATTTCATGGTTTTGATGTCTACACTATTATTCTACCATGAGTAAAATAGTAAAAATAAAGAAAAACCCTTAAATGAGTAGGTGTTTCCAAACTTTTGACTGATACTGTATAAAAAACAAGTTTCTTTAAATACGCTACATGACCAAAGTCATTAATATGGAGTTGGTCCCCCCTTTGCTGCTATTTCATCCTCCACTCTTTTGGGAAGGCTTTCCACTAGATGTTGAAAACATTGCTGCAGGAATTTGCTTCCATTCAGCCACAAGAGCATTAGTGAGGTCTGGAACTGATTTCCCTTCACTGGAACTAAGGGGCCAGAATCATGAAAAACAGCCCCAGACCATTATTCCTCCTCCACCAAACTTTACAGTTGGCACTATGCATGGGGCAGGTAGCCTTCTCCTGGCATCCGCCAAACCCAGATTCTACACTCGGACTGCCAGATGGTGAAGCGTGATTCATCACTCCAGAGAACACGTTTCCACTGCTCCAGAGTCCAATGGCGGCGAGCTTTACACCACTCCAGCTGGCGCTTGGCATTGCACATATATGATCTTAGGCTTGTGTGTTGCTGCTTGGCCATGGAAACCCATTTGATGAAGCTCCCGACAAACAGTTCTTGTGCTGACGTTGTTTCCAGAGGCAGTTTGGAACTCGGTGGTGAGTTGCAGCCGAGGACAGATGATTTTTACGCGCTTCATCGCTTGGCGGTCCTTTTCTGGGAGATTGTGTGGCCTACCACTTAGTGGCTAAGCCGTTGTTGCTCCTAGGCGTTTCCACTTCACAATAACAGCACTTACAGTTGAGTGGGGCAGCTCAAGCCGGGCAGAAATTTGACGAACTGACTTGTTGAAAAGGTGGGTCTATGGAGATTGCATGGCTGTGTGCTCGTGTCAGCAACGAGTGTTACTGAAATGGCAGAATCCACAAATGTGTGTGTGTATATATATATATATATACAGGCTCCATATAGCCTATACAAGCACAGGCTCCATATAGCCTATACAAGCACAGGCTCCATATAGCCTATACAAGCACAGGTTCCATATAGCCTATACAAGCACAGGCTCCATATAGCCTATACAAGCACAGGCTCCATATAGCCTATACAAGCACAGGTTCCATATAGCCTATACAAGCACAGGCTCCATATAGCCTATACAAGCACAGGCTCCATATAGCCTATACAAGCACAGGCTCCATATAGCCTATACAAGCACAGGCTCCATATAGCCTATACAAGCACAGGCTCCATATAGCCTATACAAGCACAGGTTCCATATAGCCTATACAAGCACAGGCTCCATATAGCCTATACAAGCACAGGCTCCATATAGCCTATACAAGCACAGGCTCCATATAGCCTATACAAGCACAGGCTCCATATAGCCTATACAAGCACAGGCTCCATATAGCCTATACAAGCACAGGCTCCATATAGCCTATACAAGCACAGGCTCCATATAGCCTATACAAGCACAGGCTCCATATAGCCTATACAAGCACAGACTCCATATAGCCTATACAAGCACAGACTCCATATAGCCTATACAAGCACAGACTCCATATAGCCTATACAAGCACAGGCTCCATATAGCCTATACAAGCACAGGCTCCAATGAAGAGTTGATCTTCTCCTCTAGTCTTCAATTTCCAAGGAGGAAGCTTATCCCATTTCTTAGTAATCATTATGCACAACAACAGACTGCATCAAGTTATTGTGACATATCCAAATGACCAAATTTGAAATTTCCAAGTATTCTTTCTAGTAGGTGTACACGTTTCATGAGAACCCGAAACATTGCGTTCTTGCTAAATCACTAGTCACTCAAAGTTGAAAATGTCTAACTTTAAAATGAATAACATTTGGCCAATCATGAATAAATCACAACACAATTCAATATTCGAATCATTCAGCTGCCATTGCTATAAATCTGATAATTCCATAACATTCACGGCTCCATGAACTTGATGACTACATTGATTGTGGTGGTCTCAGCTCGGCTGTGTTCCCCTCTGGAGGTAAGACTGAACCATTCTCACCGGAGAAACGGGTGTCATGGAAAATATCACAACACTTCTAGCACTGCCTATGTAGCCCGTACGACCTATTGCAATGGCGACAATTAAACTTACAATATGCAGGTGTACTTACTGTGTGCATAAATCACATTTTCGGTGTCGAATATAATCCGTTTTTTCCTGGAATTGTGATGTGGTCTGTTCCTAAATCCATCAGTTCTCTTTAGTGTTTGCCAATGTTGGAGGTGTAACTGGGGTCTGGCCCTGGACAAAGGTAAAGAATAGTCTATTTATTAGCGACGTATTCGTGTTCAGATAGCCCTTGGGGTTGTTGTTCGACCTGTGTCACCTCTGAATATGTGTGTGTTGTCTTGGTGAATTATACCGGGCTGGTTTCTGCAGCGCAATGCAAACTAAAGGGCTGTTTTCGGCCATGATGTTCCCGAGCGTACTGGAAGAGTTCAGAACCGGTTAGCTAGCTGGCTAATTATCTAACCTAATGCAGAACAAATATGCATTCATTTAACCTAATGCAGAACACATATGCATTCATTTAACCCATGCACGGTTACATCTGCAACGTGTCTTTTATATATAAATATATATATATAGCTAAACGTTTACGGCACGTTTTGGTATCCATTTTTCATGGGATGGTTATTGCTGTTAGCACAGCAGGAGCAGCTACAGTTAGTTTAGCTGGTTAGCATGTCATGTCATGCAATAATATCAAGACTATATTGATAGAATATAATTCCCGATGGTTTTAGACAGCAGGCCAGCTGACTAGTGGTTGTTGTTGGCAGCTGGCTCTGTTATTACAGCTAGGTAGTTAGCTCGCTAGTTAGTTCAACTGGCTAATAATAACACACATGCTAACTTACTAGTTGTATCTTTTCGCCTCTTGTCCGGACAGCTAACTACTAGCCAGCCATACATGGAGAAAACAAGTTATATTGTAATGTGACATGTTAGGCTCAATATAGGTCAGCCAAAATGAACCATGTGTTCTGATAAAACTAATTACTGGATCATGTGGTAGGCCCAACTACTGATGCTGGTTATTCTGTTTATTACAACTCACTTTGAAAACGTGTTATTCCCATCCAAAGATTATCTGATGGTTTATAACCAGGTCTCATCTGAAGGTTTATAACCAGGTCTCATCTGAAGGTTTATAACCAGGTCTCATCTGAAGGTTTATAACCAGGTCTCATCTGAAGGTTTATAACCAGGTCTCATCTGAAGGTTTATAACCAGGTCTCATCTGATGGTTTCTACCCAGGGCTCATCTGAAGGTTTATAACCAGGTCTCATCTGAAGGTTTATAACCAGGTCTCATCTGAAGGTTTATAACCAGGTCTCATCTGAAGGTTTATAACCAGGTCTCATCTGAAGGTTTATAACCAGGTCTCATCTGATGGTTTCTACCCAGGGCTCATCTGAAGGTTTATAACCAGGTCTCATCTGAAGGTTTATAACCAGGTCTCATCTGAAGGTTTATAACCAGGTCTCATCTGAAGGTTTATAACCAGGTCTCATCTGAAGGTTTATAACCAGGTCTCATCTGATGGTTTCTACCCAGGGCTCATCTGAAGGTTTATAACCAGGTCTCATCTGAAGGTTTATAACCAGGTCTCATCTGAAGGTTTATAACCAGGGCTCATCTGAAGGTTTATAACCAGGTCTCATCTGAAGGTTTATAACCAGGTCTCATCTGAAGGTTTATAACCAGGTCTCATTTGAAGGTTTATAACCAGGTCTCATTTGAAGGTTTATAACCAGGTCTCATTTGAAGGTTTATTTATAACCAGGTCTCATCTGAAGGTTTATAACCAGGTCTCATCTGAAGGTTTATAACCAGGTCTCATTTGAAGGTTTATATATAACCAGGTCTCATTTGAAGGTTTATATATAACCAGGTCTCATCTGAAGGTTTATATATAACCAGGTCTCATTTGAAGGTTTATAACCAGGTCTCATCTGAAGGTTTATAACCAGGTCTCATCTGAAGGTTTATAACCAGGTCTCATCTGAAGGTTTATAACCAGGTCTCATCTGAAGGTTTATAACCAGGTCTCATTTGAAGGTTTATATATAACCAGGTCTCATCTGAAGGTTTATAACCAGGTCTCATCTGAAGGTTTATATATAACCAGGTCTCATTTGAAGGTTTATATATAACCAGGTCTCATCTGAAGGTTTATATATAACCAGGTCTCATCTGAAGGTTTATAACCAGGTCTCATCTGAAGGTTTATATATAACCAGGTCTCATCTGAAGGTTTATAACCAGGTCTCATCTGAAGGTTTATAACCAGGTCTCATCTGAAGGTTTATAACCAAGTCTCATCTGAAGGTTTATAACCAAGTCTCATCTGAAGGTTTATAACCAGGTGTCATGTGATAAAGGGTTTCATATACACTTAAGGTCATAGCATCAAACACACATAGAAGTACTGTAATATAGATCCACAAAGCTGATTCTACTGTGAAGACTCTGTGGCCCTCAGGGACCTCCAGGGCCTCATCCTGTAGGCTACACAAGGATAAGGGCCACTATATTGGGTAATCAAATACATTTTTGTTGTTGTTGTCACATGCGCTGACTACGCCAGGTGAAATGCTTACTTCACAAGCCCTTAACCAACAATGTAGTTCAAGAAATAGAGTTTAAGAAAATATTTACTAAATAAAGTTACAAATTAAATAAAAAGTAACAATTCATAAAATAACATTAACGAGGCTAAATATAGGGGGTATCAGTACAGAGTCAGTGTGCGGGGATACAGGTTAGTCGAGATAATTTGTACATGTAGGTAGGGGTGAAGTGATTATGCATAGATAATAAACAGCGTGTAGCAGCATTGTGAAAAAGTGGGAGGGGGGGGGGGTCAATGTAAATAGTCCAGGTGGCCATTTTGATTAGTTGTTCAGCAGTCTTATGGCTTGGGGGTAGAAGCTGTTGAGGAGACTTTTGGACCTCGACTTGGCGCTCCGGTTCCGCTTGCCGTGCGGTCGCAGAGAGAACACTCTTATGACTAGGGTGACTGGAGTGACTGGGGGGGGGGCCCTGTGTTGAACGGCCCTGTGTTGAACGGCCCTGTGTTGAATGGCCCTGTGTTGAATGGCCCTGTGTTGAACGGCCCTGTGTTGAACGGCCCTGTGTTGAACGGCCCTGTGTTGAATGGCCCTGTGTTGAATGGCCCTGTGTTGAACAGTCCCTGTGTTGAACGGCCCTGTGTTGAACGGCCCTGTGTTGAACGGCCCTGTGTTGAATGGCCCTGTGTTGAACGGCCCTGTGTTGAATGGCTCTGTGTTGAACAGTCCCTGTGTTGAACGGCCCTGCGTTGAACAGGCCCTGTGTTGAACGGCCCTGCGTTGTCTCTCTCTGGCTGCAATGACTCTGTGTGCTTCCAAAATGGCATCCAAAGTAGTGAGATTTATAATATGGAATAGGGTACCCACTTGTTCCCTCGCTCCCTCGATGTTGAGCTTTAGCAGCAGGGACATGAGCATAAAGGATCATTGTGTGGTCGCATTAACTAACCACCAATGGATCAGAATGTGAGCTAGATAGACTACTCTGTTTGGGTTCTGGTGATGTCATTTCCTGGCCGACTTACCTCAGTCCAGCGCCGTCATTGGCCGAAAGGACTTGCGTCCCAAATGGCTCCTCCCCTATTCCTCGTGTAGTGCACTTCTCTTGAAAAGTAGTGCACTATTATGTGGGGAATAGGGTGCCGTTAGGGATGCGAGGAAGGTCGCTGGACAAACAATGAACAGGGCTTTCATGGGGACTTCTGTACTATGCTCATACTCTTGTTATATAGCCATACATTATTTGGCTACAGGATACATGCTACTGTGTCACATCTCACACCCGTCATTCGTTTTGTGTGTTTAATATATATTTGCTCCTCTGCCAGGTATAGAGCATGGCTCAAGTGAAAGTGCAGACCTCAACGCCCCTGGCTGGCCCTGGCTTCTCCCCCCTGTCTCCCCTCGGGGCCATGCCCAGTCCAGGACCCTTGGGTCTACAGCCCTCAGTCAATGGCCCTGGGCCCACCCCCGGCTGCCTCGCTCCCTCAGCCGGGTATGGGCCCGACACCCCTGTGTCTGCCAACTCACCAGGTAGGTCAAATTCTAATCTGGACCTCCAAGTCATCCCCACTACTTTTAAAAAAATTCATCAGGGACTGATTTAGACCTGGGACACCATGTGGGTGATTCCCCTCTAATCAGGGACTGGTTTAGACCTGGGACACCAGGTGGGTGATTCCCCTCTAATCAGGGCCTGGTTTAGACCTGGAACACCAGGTGGGGTGATCCCCCTCTAGTCAGGGACTGATTTAGACCTGGGTCACCAGGTGGGTGATTCCCCTCAAATCAGGGCCTGATTTAGACCTGGGACACCAGGGGGGTGATTCTCCTCTAATCAGGGCCTGATTTAGACCTGGGACAACAGGGGGGTGCAGTTAAAGATCAGGTAGAACAAAACCAGCAGCACTCGTGACCTCGTAGGGTCAGATTTGAATAACCCCAGCTCAATAGGCTAGTACTAGTTACTGCTCCTGTGTCTGCCTATATAGACCTATACACTACGTGTTTTATTGGTCCATTTGCATGGAGTAATCCTTCTGTTGTTGTTGTTGCTGTCACAGTACCTAACCTGACACGCAACACGGTGCGTCATTTATATTTTTGTTCTTGTCCATAGCGACGTCACAGTCGTATTGAGTAAATCTTCTCTCAGCTAAAGTAGCTATCAAGGAAAGTGTTAGTGGGAAAAGCGAAGTGACCTTTCCTTCTTCTACGGTATAGTTTAGTACTAGTTACTGGCGTCGTGGTACGGTTCTTCCACACAGATCAGGAGTTGAAATAAACAGACAGATCTCAGCCCAAAATCAGTTTTCCTATCGTCAATGACAATAATGACTATTATTGATGATTGTTGGTGATTAACACGTTATTGTTGTTCTTTTCTCTCCTCATAACAATGTAATAACTCGTCTGGTCCAGGCCCACCCCAGGAGAACATGGCAAACCCTAAAGAGAAAACTCCCATGTGTCTGGTGAATGAGTTAGCCCGTTTCAACAGGATCCAACCGCAGTACAAGCTGCTCAACGAGAGAGGCCCTGCACACGCTAAGGTACCCAGCCTCACGAAGCATGACTTCCCTGTTCAAAGTGACACGACTAATGGTTTACACCGTCACTGATTTACACCGTCACTGATTTACACCATCACTGATTTACACCATCACTGATTTACACCGTCACTGATTTACACCGTCACTGATTTACACTGTCACTGATTTACACCATCACTGATTTACACCGTCACTGATTTACACCGTCACTGATTTACACCGTCACTGATTTACACCATCACTGATTTACACCATCACTGATTTACACCGTCACTGATTTACACCGTCACTGATTTACACCGTCACTGATTTACACCATCACTGATTTACACCGTCACTGATTTACACCATCACTGATTTACACCATCACTGGTTTACACCGTCACTGATTTACACCATCACTGATTTACACCATCACTGATTTACACCATCACTGATTTACACCATCACTGGTTTACACCATCACTGATTTACACCATCACTGGTTTACACCATCACTGATTTACACCATCACTGATTTACACTGACACTGATTTACACTGACACTGATTTACACCATCACTGGTTTACACCATCACTGATTTACACCATCACTGATTTACACCATCACTGATTTACACCGTCACTGATTTACACCATCACTGATTTACACCATCACTGATTTACACAGTCACTGATTTACACCGTCACTGATTTACACCATCACTGATTTACACCATCACTGATTTACACCATCACTGGTTTACACTGACACTGATTTACACCATCACTGATTTACACCATCACTGATTTACACAGTCACTGATTTACACCGTCACTGATTTACACCATCACTGATTTACACCATCACTGATTTACACTGACACTGATTTACACCATCACTGATTTACACCGACACTGGTTTACACCATCACTGATTTACACTGACACTGATTTACACCATCACTGATTTACACTGACACTGATTTACACTGACACTGATTTACACTGACACTGATTTACACCATCACTGATTTACACCATCACTGATTTACACTGACACTGATTTACACCATCACTGATTTACACCGACACTGGTTTACACCATCACTGATTTACACCGTCACTGATTTACACCATCACTGATTTACACCGACACTGGTTTACACCATCACTGATTTACACCGTCACTGATTTACACCATCACTGATTTACACCATCACTGGTTTACACCATCACTGATTTACACCGTCACTGGTTTACACCATCACTGGTTTACACCATCACTGATTTACACCGTCACTGGTTTACACCATCACTGATTTACACCATCACTGATTTACACCATCACTGATTTACACCATCACTGGTTTACACCATCACTGATTAACACCGTCACTGATTTACACTGACACTGATTTACACCATCACTGGTTTACACTGACACTGGTTTACACCGTCACTGATTTACACTGACACTGATTTACACCATCACTGGTTTACACTGACACTGGTTTACACCATCACTGATTTACACTGACACTGATTTACACCATCACTGATTTACACCATCACTGATTTACACTGTCACTGATTTACACCATCACTGATTTACACTGACACTGATTTACACCATCACTGATTTACACCGTCACTGATTTACACCATCACTGATTTACACCATCACTGATTTACACAGTCACTGATTTACACAGTCACTGATTTACACCGTCACTGATTTACACCATCACTGATTTACACCATCACTGATTTACACTGACACTGATTTACACCATCACTGATTTACACCGACACTGGTTTACACCATCACTGATTTACACTGACACTGATTTACACCATCACTGATTTACACTGACACTGATTTACACTGACACTGATTTATACTGACACTGATGTACACCATCACTGATTTACACCATCACTGATTTACACTGACACTGATTTACACCATCACTGATTTACACCGACACTGGTTTACACCATCACTGATTTACACTGACACTGATTTACACCATCACTGATTTACACCATCACTGGTTTACACCATCACTGATTTACACCATCACTGATTTACACTGTCACTGGTTTACACCATCACTGATTTACCCCATCACTGATTTACACCGTCACTGATTAACACCGTCACTGATTTACACTGACACTGATTTACACCATCACTGGTTTACACTGACACTGGTTTACACCGTCACTGATTTACACTGACACTGATTTACACCATCACTGGTTTACACTGACACTGATTTACACCATCACTGATTTACACCGTCACTGATTTACACTGACACTGATTTACACCATCACTGATTTACACTGTCACTGATTTACACAGTCACTGATTTACACCATCACCGGTTTACACCATCACTGATTTACACTGACACTGATTTACACTGACACTGATTTACACCATCACCGGTTTACACCATCACTGATTTACATCAACTACGCACAGCTGTGGGTCTGTCTTCTCCTAACGACACAGCCGACTCTGTGTTGGTCTGTCTTCTCCTAAAACGCAGGCAACTCTGTGTTGGTCTGTCTTCTCCTAAAACACAGCCAACTCTGTGTTGGTCTGTCTTCTCCTAAAAACACAGCCAACTCTGTGTTGGTCTGTCTTCTCCTAAAACGCAGGCAACTCTGTGTTGGTCTGTCTTCTCCTAAAACACAGCTAACTCTGTGTTGGTCTGTCTTCTCCTAAAAACACAGCCAACTCTGTGTTGGTCTGTTTTCTCCTAAAACACAGCCGACTCTGTGTTGGTCTGTCTTCTCCTAACGACACAGCCAACTCTGTTGGTCTGTCTTCTCCTAACGACACAGCCGACTCTGTGTTGGTCTGTCTTCTCCTAACGACACAGCCGACTCTGTGTTGGTCTGTCTTCTCCTAACGACACAGCCAACTCTGTGTTGGTCTGTCTTCTTCTAACGATACAGCCAACTCTGTGTTGGTCTGTCTTCTCCTAACGACACAGCCAACTCTGTGTTAGTCTGTCTTCTCCTAAAAACACAGCCAACTCTGTGTTGGTCTGTCTTCTCCTAAAACACAGCCAACTCTGTGTTGGTCTGTCTTCTCCTAAAAACACAGCCAACTCTGCTAAATGACTTGATGTAATGTTAAATGTCTGGCTTAGTGTCTGCTCAGCTAAATGACTTGATGTAATGTTAAATGTCTGGCTTAGTGTCTGCTCAGCTAAATGACTTGATGTAATGTTAAATGTCTGGCTTAGTGTCTGCTCAGCTAAATTACTTGAGGTAATGTTAAATGTCTGGCTTAGTGTCTGCTCAGCTAAATTACTTGATGTAATGTTAAATGTCTGGCTTAGTGTCTGCTCAGCTAAATTACTTGAGGTAATGTTAAATGTCTGGCTTAGTGTCTGCTCAGCTAAATGACTTGATGTAATGTTAAATGTCTGGCTTAGTGTCTGCTCAGCTAAATGACTTGAGGTAATGTTAAATGTCTGGCTTAGTGTCTGCTCAGCTAAATGACTTGATGTAATGTTAAATGTCTGGCTTAGTGTCTGCTCAGCTAAATGACTTGATTTAATGTTAAATGTCTGGCTTAGTGTCTGCTCAGCTAAATTACTTGAGGTAATGTTAAATGTCTGGCTTAGTGTCTGCTCAGCTAAATTACTTGATGTAATGTTAAATGTCTGGCTTAGTGTCTGCTCAGCTAAATGACTTGAGGTAATGTTAAATGTCTGGCTTAGTGTCTGCTCAGCTAAATTACTTGATGTAATGTTAAATGTCTGGCTTAGTGTCTGCTCAGCTAAATGACTTGATGTAATGTTAAATGTCTGGCTTAGTGTCTGCTCAGCTAAATGACTTGATTTAATGTTAAATGTCTGGCTTAGTGTCTGCTCAGCTAAATGACTTGATGTAATGTTAAATGTCTGGCTTAGTGTCTGCTCAGCTAAATGACTTGATGTAATGTTAAATGTCTGGCTTAGTGTCTGCTCAGCTAAATGACTTGATGTAATGTTAAATGTCTGGCTTAGTGTCTGCTCAGCTAAATGACTTGATGTAATGTTAAATGTCTGGCTTAGTGTCTGCTCAGCTAAATTACTTGAGGTAATGTTAAATGTCTGGCTTAGTGTCTGCTCAGCTAAATTACTTGAGGTAATGTTAAATGTCTGGCTTAGTGTCTGCTCAGCTAAATGACTTGATGTAATGTTAAATGTCTGGCTTAGTGTCTGCTCAGCTAAATGACTTGAGGTAATGTTAAATGTTTGGCTTAGTGTCTGCTCAGCTAAATGACTTGATGTAATGTTAAATGTCTGGCTTAGTGTCTGCTCAGCTAAATTACTTGAGGTAATGTTAAATGTCTGGCTTAGTGTCTGCTCAGCTAAATTACTTGAGGTAATGTTAAATGTCTGGCTTAGTGTCTGCTCAGCTAAATGACTTGAGGTAATGTTAAATGTCTGGCTTAGTGTCTGCTCAGCTAAATGACTTGAGGTAATGTTAAATGTCTGGCTTAGTGTCTGCTCAGCTAAATGACTTGATGTAATGTTAAATGTCTGGCTTAGTGTCTGCTCAGCTAAATGACTTGATGTAATGTTAATTGTGGTGTTTTCCCTCCTGTCCACTGGGTGGCGCTGTGGACAGATCTTTACAGTGCAGCTGTGTCTGGAGGAGCAGGTGTGGGAGGCGGAGGGCACCAGCATCAAGAAGGCTCAGCACTCCACCGCCTGCCTTGCCCTCACTGAGAGCCTTCTACCCAGGCCCGCTCCTCGCTCTCCTACAATGGACGTCAACAGCAACCCAGGTCATTTAGATGTCTTATTTGTGATTTTATTATTATAGGGATGTTGTACTGAGAAATTCTGCGTTGCACCAGATTGAACCTCCAGTTGATCTGCAGGCTCTCAACACCAGGGTCCTGGTCAATGGCAACACATGAGAGAGAAAACTAAAACCAACATTTTACAGTACAATCACTCTCTATATTTTACAGTACAATCACTCTCTATATTTTACAGTACACTCACTCTCTATATTTTACAGTACAATCACTCTCTATATTTTACAGTACAATCACTCTCTATATTTTACAGTACAATCACTCTCTATATTTTACAGTACAATCACTCTCTATATTTTACAGTACAATCACTCTCTACATTTTACAGTACAATCACTCTATATTTTACAGTACAATCACTCTCTATATTTTACAGTACAATCACTCTCTATATTTTACAGTACAATCACTCTCTATATTTTACAGTACAATCACTCTCTATATTTTACAGTACAATCACTCTCTACATTTTACAGTATAATCAGAGAGAGTTGCCGAGACCTAGGCCCGTCCAGACAGTACCAGGGACAGTACCAGGGACAGTACCAGGGACAGTACCAGGGTTAGAGGACAGCCGTGGGCCTCGGCCCATCCAGACAGTACCAGGGACAGTACCAGGGTTAGAGGAGGTTGGCCGTGGGCCTCGGCCTGTCCAGACAGTACCAGGGACAGTACCAGGGTTAGAGGACAGCCGTTGGCCTCGGCCCATCCAGACAGTACCAGGGACAGTACCAGGGTTAGAGGAGGTTGGCCGTGGGCCTCGGCCTGTCCAGACAGTACCAGGGACAGTACCAGGGTTAGAGGACAGTCGTGGGCCTCAGCCCGTCCAGACAGTACCATAGTTAGAGGAGGACAGTCGTAGGCCTCGGCCCATCCAGACAGTACCAGGGTCAGAGGACAGCCGTGGGCCTCAGTCCATCCAGACAGTACCAGGGTTAGAGGAGGACAGTCGTAGGCCTCAGTCCATCCAGACAGTACCAGGGTTAGAGGAGGACAGTCGTAGGCCTCAGTCCATCCAGACAGTACCAGGGTCAGAGGACAGTCGTAGGCCTCGGCCCATCCAGACAGTACCAGGGACAGTACCAGGGTCAGAGGACAGCCGTGGGCCTCGGCCCATCCAGACAGTACCAGGGTCAGAGGAGGACAGTCGTAGGCCTCGGCCCATCCAGACAGTACCAGGGTCAGAGTAGGACAGTCGTAGGCCTCAGTCCATCCAGACAGTACCAGGGTCAGAGGAGGACAGTCGTAGGCCTCAGTCCATCCAGACTGTACCAGGGTCAGAGGAGGACAGTCGTAGGCCTCAGTCCATCCCGACAGTACCAGGGTTAGAGGAGGACAGTCGTGGGCCTCAGCCCGTCCTGACAGTACCAGGGTCAGTACCAGGGTTAGAGGATAGCCGTGGGCCTCGGCCCATCCAGACAGTACCAGGGACAGTACCAGGGTTAGAGGAGGACAGTCGTGGGCCTCAGCCCGTCCAGACAGTACCAGGGACAGTACCAGGGTTAGAGGAGGACACCTCTCTACCTATCTCTCTCTACCTCTCTCTCTATCTCTCTCTCTACCTATCTCTCTCTACCTATCTCTCTCTCTCTCTACCTCTCTCTCTACCTCTCTCTCTCTCTACCTCTCTCTCTCCACCTCTCGCTCTCTCTCTCTCTCTCTCTCTCAATTAAATTCAATTCAATTCAATTCAAGGGCTTTATTGGCATGGGAAACATGTGTTAACATTACCAAAGCAAGTGAGGTAGATAATATAGCAAGTGAGGTAGCAAGTGAGGTAGATAATATATAAAGTTAATATATAAAGTGAAATAAACAATACAAATTAACAGTAGACTTTACAAATGTCATATTATACAGTGTTTTAACAATGTACAAATGGTTAAAGGACACAAGATAAAACAAATAAGCAATAAATATGGGTTGTATTTACAATGGTGTTTGTTCTTCACTGGTTGCCCTTTTCTCATGGCAACAGGTCACACATCTTGCTGCTGTGATGGCACACTGTGGTATTTCACCCAGTAGATATAGGAGTTTATCAAAATTGGATTTGTTTTCAAATTCTTTGTGGATCTGTGTAATCTGAGGGAAATATGTCTCTCTAATATGGTCATACATTGGGCAGGAGGTTAGGAAGTGCAGCTCAGTTTCCACCTCATTTTGTGGGCAGTGAGCACATAGCCTGTCTTCTCTTGAGAGCCATGTCTGCCTACAGCGGCCTTTCTCAATAGCAAGGCTATGCTCACTGAGTCTGTACATAGTCAAAGCTTTCCTTAATTTGGGGTCAGTCCCAGTGGTCAGGTATTCTGCTGCTGTGTACTCTCTGTTTAGGGCCAAATAGCATTCTAGTTTGCTCTGTTTTTTTGTTAATTCTTTCCAATGTGTCAAGTAATTATCTTTTCTACCTCTCTCTCTACCTCTCTCTCTCTACCCTTCTCTCTGCCTCTCTCTCTACCTCTCTCTCTACCTCTCTCTCTCTACCTCTCTCTCTCTCTACCTCTCTTGCTCTACCTCTCTCTCTCTACCTCTCTCTCTCTCTACCTCTCTCGCTCTCTACCTCTCTACCTCTCTCTCTACCTCTCTCTCTACCTCTCTCTCTCTCTACCTCTCTCTCTCTACCTCTCTCTCTGCCTCTCTCTCTACCTCTCTCTCTCTACATCTCTCTCTCCCTCTCTCTCTACCTCTCTCTCTACCTCTCTCTCTACCTCTCTCTCTACCTCTCTCTCTCTCTACCTCTCGCTCTACCTCTCTCTCTCTACCTCTCTCGCTCTACCTCTCTCTCTCTACCTCTCTCTCTCTCTACCTCTCTCTCTCTCTACCTCTCTACCTCTCTCTCTCTACCTCTCTCTCTACCTCTCTCTCTACCTCTCTCTCTCTCTACCTCTCTCTACCTCTCTACCTCTCTACCTCTCTCTCTACCTCTCTAACGCTCTCTCTCTACCTCTCTCTCTAACTCTCTCTCCCTCTCTCTCTCTCTCTCTGACTCTCTGTCTACCTCTCCCCCCCCCCTCTCTCCTCCTGTAGGTAGTATCACCCCTACGGTGGAGCTGAATGGTCTGGCTATGAAGAGAGGTGAGCCAGCCATCTACCGTCCCCTGGACCCCAAGCCCATGCCCAACTACAGAGCCAACTATAACTTCAGAGGCATGTTCAACCAAAGGTGAGTCTGACCACCTCGCACGGCCACACCATTTGTTTGTTTCTTCATTCATTATATTTGAGTCATTTAGCAGATGCCAGAGCGACTTAAGAGTTAGTGTATTCATCTTTAGATGAGGCGACCACAGCAGTACATTTAAGAGTTAGTGTATTCATCTTTAGATGAGGCGACCACAGCAGTACATTTAAGAGTTAGTGTATTCATCTTTAGATGACTAGACCACAGCAGTACATTTAAGAGTTAGTGTATTCATCTTTAGATGAGGCGACCACAGCAGTACATTTAAGAGTTAGTGTATTCATCTTTAGATGACTAGACCACAGCAGTACATTTAAGAGTTAGTGTATTCATCTTTAGATGAGGCGACCACAGCAGTACATTTAAGAGTTAGTGTATTCATCTTTAGATGACTAGACCACAGCAGTACATTTAAGAGTTAGTGTATTCATCTTTAGATGACTAGACCACAGCAGTACATTTAAGAGTTAGTGTATTCATCTTTAGATGACTAGACCACAGCAGTACAGTTAAGAGTTAGTGTAGTCATCTTTAGATGACTAGACCACAGCAGTACATTTAAGAGTTAGTGTATTCATCTTTAGATGACTAGACCACAGCAGTACATTTAAGAGTTAGTGTATTCATCTTTAGATGACTAGACCACAGCAGTACATTTGAGAGTTAGTGTATTCATCTTTAGATGACTAGACCACAGCAGTACATTTAAGAGTTAGTGTATTCATCTTTAGATGACTAGACCACAGCAGTACATTTAAGAGTTAGTGTATTCATCTTTAGATGACTAGACCACAGCAGTACATTTAAGAGTTAGTGTATTCATCTTTAGATGACTAGACCACAGCAGTACATTTAAGAGTTAGTGTAGTCATCTTTAGATGACTAGACCACAGCAGTACATTTAAGAGTTAGTGTAGTCATCTTTAGATGAGGCGACCACAGCAGTACATTTAAGAGTTAGTGTATTCATCTTTAGATGACTAGACCACAGCAGTACATTTAAGAGTTAGTGTATTCATCTTTAGATGACTAGACCACAGCAGTACATTTAAGAGTTAGTGTATTCATCTTTAGATGACTAGACCACAGCAGTACATTTAAGAGTTAGTGTAGTCATCTTTAGATGAGGCGACCACAGCAGTACATTTAAGAGTTAGTGTATTCATCTTTAGATGACTAGACCACAGCAGTACATTTAAGAGTTAGTGTAGTCATCTTTAGATGAGGCGACCACAGCAGTACATTTAAGAGTTAGTGTAGTCATCTTTAGATGAGGCGACCACAGCAGTACATTTAAGAGTTAGTGTAGTCATCTTTAGATGACTAGACCACAGCAGTACATTTAAGAGTTAGTGTAGTCATCTTTAGATGAGGCGACCACAGCAGTACATTTAAGAGTTAGTGTAGTCATCTTTAGGCGACCACAGCAGTACATTTAAGAGTTAGTGTAGTCATCTTTAGATGACTAGACCACAGCAGTACATTTGAGAGTTAGTGTAGTCATCTTTAGATGACTAGACCACAGCAGTACATTTAAGAGTTAGTGTATTCATCTTTAGATGACTAGACCACAGCAGTACATTTAAGAGTTAGTGTATTCATCTTTAGATGACTAGACCACAGCAGTACATTTAAGAGTTAGTGTAGTCATCTTTAGATGACTAGACCACAGCAGTACATTTAAGAGTTAGTGTATTCATCTTTAGATGACTAGACCACAGCAGTACATTTAAGAGTTAGTGTATTCATCTTTAGATGACTAGACCACAGCAGTACATTTAAGAGTTAGTGTAGTCATCTTTAGATGAGGCGACCACAGCAGTACATTTAAGAGTTAGTGTATTCATCTTTAGATGACTAGACCACAGCAGTACATTTAAGAGTTAGTGTAGTCATCTTTAGATGAGGCGACCACAGCAGTACATTTAAGAGTTAGTGTAGTCATCTTTAGATGAGGCGACCACAGCAGTACATTTAAGAGTTAGTGTATTCATCTTTAGATGACTAGACCACAGCAGTACATTTAAGAGTTAGTGTATTCATCTTTAGATGACTAGACCACAGCAGTACATTTAACCTCAAAGAAGCAAAGTCAGAGTTATTAGGAAAAGACAAGTGCCATTTTTATCAAGTTTATTTAACTAGGCAAGTCAGTTAAGAACAAATTCTTATTTACAACGACGGTTAACTGCCTTGTTCAGGGGGCAGAACGACAGCTCGGGGGTTTGAACTTGCCAACGCTCTAACCACTAGGCTACCCTGCCGCCCCAGTTAAAGTGTACTGTTACCTAGCTAGCTAATGTTACGTGTATGATCTGTGTAGTAATATTATTCATATCTCAGAGCCACTTGTTATATCCTAATGTTAGCTAACTATAGCCTAATGTTAGCTAGCTATAGCCTAAAGTTAGCTAGCTATAGCCTAATGTTAGCTATATAACATTGGTTGGTTAGCTTTAGCTACCTGCAGATTCATTCAGAGTGGCAACGTTATGAGTTGTGATTATGGTTCATTGTTTAGCTAGCTAGCCACATCTCTTAACAAAAGACTCCACGATGCAAGTGTCCATTTCAATAGAACGTCACTGCGACGACTGTTAGCCAGTTAGCTCGGGTGCTTGACTGCTGTTGATAGGACAGAACGCTCGGATCAATTCTTAAAGAGAATGGGTGGAGATAGAGAGGGTGTGAACGATGCTGAATGGGACAAAGAAGAGCTCTCCATCAATCAAATCTAATGTATTTATAAAGCCCTTTGTGCATCAGCTGATATCTCAAAGTGCTGTACAGAAACCCAGCCTAAAACCCCCAAACAGCAAGCAATGCAGGTGTAGAAGCACGGTGGCTAGGAAAAACTCCCTAGAAAGACCAAAACCTAGGAAGAAACCTAGAGAGGAACCAGGCTATGAGGGGTGGCCAGTCCTCTTCTGGCTGTGCCGGGTGGCGATTATAACAGAACATGGCCAAGATGTTAAAATGTTCATAGATGACCAGCAGGGTCAAATAATAATAATCACAGTGGTTGTAGAGGGTGCAACAGGTCAGCACCTCAGGAGTAAATGTCAGTTGGCTTTTCATATCCGATCATTCAGAGTATCTCTACCGCTCCTGCTGTCTCTAGAGAGTTGAAAACAGCAGGTCTGGGACAGGTAGCACGTCCGGTGAACAGGTCAGGGTTCCATAGCCACAGGCAGAACAGTTGAAACTGGAGCAGCAGCACGGCCAGGTGGACTGGGGACAGCAAGGAGTCATCATGCCAGGTAGTCCTGATGCATGGTCCCAGGGCTCAGGTCCTCCGGGAGGGAGAGGGACAGAGAGAGAGAATTAGAGAGAGCACACTTAAATTCACAAAGGACACTGGATAAGACAGGAGAAGTACTCCAGATATAACAGACTGACCCTAGCCCCCCGACACATAAACTACTGCAGCATACTGCCCATTGTTTCCTCAACAGTAGGGTTTGATCTACCATTTTTTAGCTCGGAGTCTCTACTTTAAAATACCATTTTGCTACATAAGGCGGTCGGTCACATTGTTCCTTCGAAGGCCAAACCCAAAGTCAGTTAAGAACAAATTCTTATTTTCAATGACGGCCAAGGAACAGTGGGTTAACTGGTCTAGGAACAGTGGGTTAACTGGTCTAGGAACAGTGGAACAGTGGGTTAACTGGTCTAGGAACAGTGGGAACTGCCTTTTCAGGGGCAGAACGACAGATTTGTAGGACCCTAGCCTCTGTCCTGTCCGTCCGCCCGTCTGTCTGTCATGAACTTGCAACTTTCCGGTTACTAGTCCAACACTCTAACCACTAGGCTACCTGCCTCCTCTACACTCTAACCACTAGGCTACCTACCTCCTCTACACTCTAACCACTAGGCTACCTACCTCCTCTACACTCTAACCACTAGGCTACCTGCCACCTCTACACTCTAACCACTAGGCTACCCTCCTTACTGTCCAACATGGTGCTGAATCTTTCATGTTGTTTTTATGGGGGGGGCTATTTTCTTCCACTTCCAACAAGTGCAAGCGTGTAACTGTAGTGTCCCTGTTCAGGCCCATGTTGCTGTGTGTCTGATGGGTAAAACCAGGATTCTCCTTTTCATCCTTGTGCCCCAGATGTGTTTCGGTCCGGGGTATTCATATCGTCAGGACGTTAGCTGGTGTTTTTCTAAACAGATTAAAGCTTGGCCCTTGCTCTCTGTCTCTGTCAACTCCCTCCTCTCCTTCAGCAGAGTCATCTCCAGTATTTCCAAACCACCATAAAAGCGTCAGAGGTTGTGGATTAATGGTCCCCCTCCCCGTGCTGGAATGCAGAGAGGGTAGAGAGGCCGTCTTACCTTATTTAGTTCAGACACAGAGGATATGTTGCTGCCCCTCTGCCCTGGTCACTTCCAGGTAGATAGACAGGACAGAGAGAGACAGACAGGACAGAGAGAGACAGACAGGACAGAGAAACAGACAGGACAGAGACAGGACAGAGAGACAGACAGGACAGACAGAGAGACAGACAGGACAGAGAGAGAGACACAGACAGGACAGACAGGACAGAGAGAGACAGACAGGACAGAGAGAGACAGACTGTCTCTCTCTGTCCTGTCTGTCTCTCTGTCCTGTCTCTGTCCTGTCTGTTTCTCTGTCCTGTCTGTGTCTCTCTGTCCTGTCTGTCTCTCTCTGTCCTGTCTCTGTCTGTCCGTCTCTCTGGAGGTCTTTCTGTTTTTATCGTTCCTCTTATATTTTCTCGTCTTTTATCTGAGTGGAGGAAGTGTGGGAGGAGTGGAGGAAGTATGGGAGGAGTGGAGGAAGTGTGGGAGGAGTGGAGGAAGTGTGGGAGGAGTGGAGGAAGTGTGGGAGGAGTGGGAGGAGTGGAGGAAGTGTGGGAGGAGTGGAGGAAGTGTGGGAGGAGTGGAGGAAGTGTGGGAGGAATGGGAGGAGTGGAGGAAGTGTGGGAGGTGTGGAGGAAGTGTGGGAGGAGTGGAGGAAGTGTGGGAGGAATGGGAGGAGTGGAGGAAGTGTGGGAGGAGTGGAGGAAGTGTGGGAGGAATGGAGGAAGTGGAGGAAGTGTGGGAGGGGTGGAGGAAGTGTGGGAGGAGTGGATGAAGTGTGGGAGGAGTGGAGGAAGTGTGGGAGGAATGGAGGAAGTGTGGGAGGAGTGGAGGAAGTGTGGGAGGAGTGGAGGAAGTGTGGGAGGAATGGAGGAAGTGTGGGAGGAGTGGAGGAAGTGTGGGAGGAATGGAGGAAGTGTGGGAGGAGTGGAGGAAGTGTGGGAGGAGTGGAGGAAGTGTGGGAGGAGTGGAGGAAGTGTGGGAGGAGTGGGAAATCCTCTTTTGACATGTTGAAGCGATCATCTTAATGAGAATCAAACAGGAAGTCGAAGCCTTTTTCAGTATTTCTGGGTCCTATTTGTTCATTGTTTTAAAAGTAACATATCTAACAATCATTGTTGTTGAGATGTTCTCGTCACCCCGTGTGTGGTAACAATTGTTCCCCAGAAACAATAATGTTAACACTAGATGGCAGTGCTGCCTAATGTGAAACCATTCATGGTGCTTGTGTAAGGAAGGGGATTGGGCGGCCATTTTGTAATGAATAGTGATACAGGTGGTCGGCTACAGATTGGCTTCTGTCTGACTGCGTGTAAAGTATTGGTCCTTACAGTTGTGAGTAACTAACTCGCAACACGAACAACCCCTGAAAGTAACTAACTCGCAACACGAACAACCACTGATACTGGATACTGTTTATCCTGGTTATACTGCTGATACTGCTTATCCTGCTTATCCTGGTTGTCGTGGTTATACTGCTTATCCTGGTTGTCATGGTTATACTGCTTATCCTGGTTGTCATGGTTATACTGCTTATCCTGCTTATCCTGGATATCCTGCTTATCCTGGTTATCGTGGTTATACTGCTTATCCTGCTTATCCTGCTTATCATGGTTATACTGCTTATCCTGCGTATCATGGTTATACTGCTTATCCTGCGTATCCTGGTTATACTGCTTATCCTGGTTATGCTAATGATACTAGTTATCCTGGTTATACTGCTGATACTGGTTATCCTGGTTATCATGGTTATACTGCTGATACTGGTTATACTGCTGATACTGGTTATCCTGGATATACTGCTGATACTGGTTATCCTGGTTATCCTGGTTATACTGCTGATACTGGTTATCCTGGTTATACTGCTGACACTGGTTATCCTGGTTATCCTGCTGATACTGGTTATCCTGGTTATACTGCTGATACTGGTTATACTGGTTATACTGCTGATACTGGTTATCCTGGTTATACTGCTTATCCTGGTTGTCATGGTTATACTGCTGATACTGGTTATCCTGGTTATCCTGGTTATACTGCTGATACTGGTTATCCTGGTTATCCTGGTTATACTGCTGATACTGGTTATCCTGGTTATCCTGGTTATACTGCTGATACTGGTTATCCTGGTTATACTGCTGATACTGGTTATCCTGGTTATACTGCTGATACTGGTTATACTGCTGATACAGGTTATCCTGGTTATACTGCTGATACTGGTTATACTACTGATACTGGTTATCCTGGTTATACTGCTGATACTGGTTATCCTGTTTATACTGCTGATACCGGTTTTTCCTGGTTATACTGCTGATACTGGTTATCCTGGTTATCCTGGTTATACTTCTGATACTGGTTATCCTGGTTATCCTGGTTATACTGCTGATACTGGTTATCCTGGTTATACTGCTGATACTGGTTATCCTGGTTATACTGGTTATCCTGGTTATACTGCTGATACTGGTTATCCTGGTTATCCTGCTGATACTGGTTATCCTGGTTATCCTGGTTATACTGCTTTAGAGGGAGATGAGAGAGAGAGACAGAGAGAGAGAGAGAGAGAGAGACAGAGAGAGAGAGAGAGAGTTTGTGTCTAAAGAAAAGTAACCAGTGTTTCCCCTGTTTGTCTGATGCCATCAGTCTTGGTTTAGAGCAGCATAGAGGGTGGAAGAGGAGGAGAGGGGATACAGGGAGAGGGGGAGAGAGAGAGAGAGAGAGGAGGAGAGGGGATACAGGGAGAGAGAGAGAGAGGAGGAGAGGGGATACAGGGTAGAGGGGGAGAGAGAGAGAGAGAGGAGGAGAGGGGATACAGGGAGAGGGGGGAGAGAGAGAGAGAGGAGGAGAGGGGATACAGGGAGATTGTTTCACTTTAGTTTATTATCCATTTCCCTTGCTTTGGCAACATGTGTTATATATGATTTAATATGTTATATGTTAACACATGTTTCCCATGCCAATAAAGCCCGTTGAATAGAGAGAGACCAGGAGAGGGCGCTATAGGGAGGAAGAGAGAGACAATGACACAGGGGAGATAGAGAGGAGGCCAAGCTGTGGTAGAAATACTGTGATATTATAGAACAGTAATTATTCTATATTACCTGAAGATCAGTGTTTTCTATATTAGGTTTCTGAATCTGGGTCCCAAATGGGGCATGATAAGAGAGAGAGAAGAAGCGGGGGATGGTAAGAGAGGACAGGGGGAATGATCACCCCAATCCACAAAAGTGGAGAGAAATTTGACCCCAATAACTACTGTGGGATAAGCGTCAACAGCAACCTTGGGAAAATCCTCTGCATTATCATTAACAGCAGACTCGTACATTTCCTCAGAGAAAACAACGTACTGAGCAAATGTCAAATTGACTTTTTACCAAATTACCGTACGACAGACCATGTATTCACCCTGCACACCCTAATCGACAACCAAACAAACCAAAACAAAGGCAAAGTCTTCTCATGCTTTGTTGATTTAAAAAAAGCTTTTGACCCAATTTGGCATGAGGGTCTGCTGTATAAACTGATGGAAAGTGGTGTTGGGGGTAAAACATACAACATTATACAATCCATGTACACAAACAACAAGAGTGTTAAGTTAAAATTGGCAAAAAATCACACACATTTCTTCTCACAGGGCCGTGGGGTGAGACAGGGATGCAGCTTAAGCCCCACCCTCTTCAACATATATATAAATGTATTGGCGCGGGCACTAGAACAGTCTGCAGCACCCGGCCTCACCCTGCTAGAATCTGAAGTCAAATGTCTACTGTTTGCTGATGATATGGAGCTTCTGTCACCAACCAAGGAGGGCCTACAGCAGCGCCTAGATCTTCTGAACAGATTCATCCAGACCTGGGCCCTGACAGTAAATCTCAGTGAGACAAACATAATGGTGTTCCGTTAAAGTCTAGTTCCTCTAGAACCTGGAGAAGAGTCCCCTAAGCAAGCTGGTCCTGGGGCTCTGTTCACAAACACAAACACACCCCACAGAGCCCCAGGACAGCAGCACAATTAGATCCAACCAAATCATGAGAAAACTAAAAGATCATTACTTGACACAGTGGAAATAATTAACACAAAAACAGAGCAAACTAGAATGCTATTTGGCCCTATACAGAGAGTACACAGCGGCAGAATACCTGACCACTGTGACTGACCCAAAATTAAGGAAAGCTTTGACTATGTACAGACTCAGTGAGCATAGCCTTGCTATTGAGAAAGGCCGCCGTAGGCAGACAAGGCTCTCAAGAGAAGACAGGCTATGTGCACACTTCCCACAAAATGAGGTGGAAACTGAGCTGCACTTCCTAACCTCCTGCCCAATGTATGACCATATTAGAGAGACATATTTCCCTCAGATTACACAGACCCACAAAGAATTCGAAAACAAACCCAATTTTGATAAACTCCCATATCTACTGGGTGAAATTCCACAGTGTGCCATCACAGCAGCAAGATTTGTGACCTGTTGCCACGATAAAAGGGCAACCAGTGAAGAACAAACACCATTGTAAAAACAACCCATATTTATGTTTATTAATCTTCCCTTTTCAACTTTAACCATTTGCACATTTTTATAGTATTTTTAATATGACATTTGACATTTGAAATGTCTTTATTATTTTGGAGTGTATTTGTTTACTGTTAATTTGTATTGTTTATTTCACTTTTGTATATTATCTACTTCACTTGTTTTGGCAATGTTAACACGTGTTTCCCTCCCATGCCAATAAATTGAATTGAATTGAGAGAGAGAGAAGGAGAAGGAGAGGGGGACGGTTAGAGAGACGGAGAGCGAGAGTGACCCCCACTGAATCACTTAGTTCCCTTTAATGGACGACACACTAACGTGACGGTCAGATGCATCACAGGTCACTGATGCAGACAGGGGGGGGGGGGGGGGGGGGGGGGGGTGATGTTCTGTAAATCCTACAGTCATATTCTAACGTGACGGTCAGATGCATCACAGGTCACTGATGCAGACAGGGGGAGGGGGGGGGGGGGTGATGTTCTGTAAATCCTACAGTCATATTCTAATGTGACGGTCAGATGCATCACAGGTCCTGACTCAGACAGGGGGAGGGGGGGGGGGGTGATGTTCTGTAAATCCGTGTCGACGGAGGGTGGAGGGTAAGAGCCGTGTCGGCGGAGGGTGGAGGGTAAGAGCCGTGTCGGCAGAGGGTGGAGGGTAAGAGCCGTGTCGACGGAGGGTGGAGGGTAAGAGCCGTGTCGGCGGAGGGTGGAGGGTAAGAGCCGTGTCGGCAGAGGGTGGAGGGTAAGAGCCGTGTCGACGTGTCGACGGAGGGTGGAGGGTAAGAGCCGTGTCGGCAGAAGGTGGAGGGTAAGAGCCGTGTCGACGGAGGGTGGAGGGTGGAGGGTAAGAGCCGTGTCGACGGAGGGTGGAGGGTAAGAGCCGTGTCGACGGAGGGTGGAGGGTAAGAGCCGTGTCGACGGAGGGTGGAGGGTAAGAGCCGTGTCGATGGAGGGTGGAGGGTAAGAGCCGTGTCGACGGAGGGCGGAGGGTAAGAGCCGTGTCGACAGAGGGTGGAGGGTAAGAGCCGTGTCGACGGAGGGTGGAGGGTAAGAGCCGTGTCGACGGAGGGTAAGAGCCGTGTCGACGGAGAGTGGAGGGTGGAGGGTAAGAGCCGTGTCGACGGAGGGTGGAGGGTAAGAGTCGTGTCGACGGAGGGTGGAGGGTAAGAGCCGTGTCGACGGAGGGTGGAGGGTAAGAGCCGTGTCGGCGGAGGGTGGAGGGTGGAGGGTAAGAGCCGTGTCGACGGAGGGTGGAGGGTAAGAGCCGTGTCGACGGAGGGTGGAGGGTAAGAGCCGTGTCGACGGACGGTGGAGGGTAAGAGCCGTGTCGGCGGAGGGTAAGAGCCGTGTTGACGGAGGGTGGAGGGTGGAGGGTAAGAGCCGTGTCGACGGAGGGTGGAGGGTAAGAGCCGTGTCGACGGAGGGTGGAGGGTAAGAGCCGTGTCGGCGGAGGGTGGAGGGTAAGAGCCGTGTCGACGGAGGGTGGAGGGTGGAGGGTAAGAGCCGTGTCGACGGAGGGTGGAGGGTAAGAGCCGCGTCGGCGGAGGGTGGAGGGTAAGAGCCGTGTCGGCAGAGGGTGGAGGGTAAGAGCCGTGTCGACGGAGGGTGGAGGGTGGAGGGTAAGAGCCGTGTCGACGGAGGGTGGAGGGTAAGAGCCGTGTCGACGGAGGGTGGAGGGTAAGAGCCGTGTCGACGGAGGGTGGAGGGTAAGAGCCGTGTAGACGGAGGGTGGAGGGTGGAGGGTAAGAGCCGTGTCGACGGAGGGCGGAGGGTAAGAGCCGTGTCGACAGAGGGTGGAGGGTAAGAGCCGTGTCGACGGAGGGTGGAGGGTAAGAGCCGTGTCGACGGAGGGTAAGAGCCGTGTCGACGGAGGGTGGAGGGTAAGAGCCGTGTCGACGAAGGGTGGAGGGTAAGAGCCGTGTCGACGGAGGGTGGAGGGTAAGAGCCGTGTCGACGGAGGGTGGAGGGTAAGAGCTGTGTCGGCGGAGGGTGGAGGGTGGAGGGTAAGAGCCGTGTCGACGGAGGGTGGAGGGTAAGAGCCGTGTCGACGGAGGGTGGAGGGTAAGAGCCGTGTCGACGGAGGGTGGAGGGTAAGAGCCGTGTCGACGGACGGTGGAGGGTAAGAGCCGTGTCGGCGGAGGGTAAGAGCCGTGTCGACGGAGGGTGGAGGGTAAGAGCCGTGTCGGCAGAGGGTGGAGGGTAAGCGCCGTGTCGACGGAGGGTGGAGGGTAAGAGCCGTGTCGACGGAGGGTGGAGGGTAAGAGCCGTGTCGGCGGAGGGTGGAGGGTAAGAGCCGTGTCGACGGAGGGTGGAGGGTGGAGGGTAAGAGCCGTGTCGACGGAGGGTGGAGGGTAAGAGCCGTGTCGACGGAGGGTGGAGTGTAAGAGCCGTGTCGGCGGAGGGCGGAGGGTAAGAGCCGTGTCGACGGAGGGTGGAGGGTGGAGGGTAAGAGCCGTGTCGGCGGAGGGTGGAGGGTGGAGGGTAAGAGCCGTGTCGGCGGAGGGTGGAGGGTAAGAGCCGTGTCGGCGGAGGGTGGAGGGTAAGAGCCGTGTCGGCAGAGGGTGGAGGGTAAGAGCCGTGTCGACGGAGGGTGGAGGGTAAGAGCCGTGTCGGCGGAGGGTGGAGGGTAAGAGCCGTGTCGGCGGAGGGTGGAGGGTAAGAGCCGTGTCGGCAGAGGGCGGAGGGTGGAGTGTAAGAGCCGTGTCGGCAGAGGGTGGAGGGTGGAGGGTAAGAGCCGTGTCGACGGAGAGTGGAGGGTAAGAGCCGTGTCGACGGAGGGTGGAGGGTAAGAGCCGTGTCGGCGGAGGGTGGAGGGTGGAGGGTAAGAGCCGTGTCGACAGAGGGTGGAGGGTGGAGGGTAAGAGCCGTGTCGACGGAGGGTGGAGGGTGGAGGGTAAGAGCCGTGTCGACGGAGGGTGGAGGGTAAGAGCCGTGTCGACGGAGGGTGGAGGGCGGAGGGGGGGGGGGGGGGGTACTAATTAAGTGAAGCTGGTAATTCACAGTGGTCGTAATGAATCTTCGATATGCTTAATGTAGCTGCGAATGGGCATCATTTCTCATCTGCTATTTTCCCCCTCTTAATCAATGGGTCAAGTCCTAGCACTCAGAGAGAGTATTCATGGTTCCCAAGCATATCGAGACCAGACGCAGAAACATAATTTATTAATCAAATATATAATATTATATATAATATAGTTGGATTAAGAGAAATGTTGTGATCCACGTGGGAAATGATCATGTTAATTCAGAAGGTTTTCCCTCTGAAGCTGTCAGTAGCAGCAGGCTGGGTATTTAATATCTCTATTACAGCCGCCTGCGATGACGTCATGAAGAAACAGCGTTTTACTGTTGTACTGTCGTGTCATCCTATCCTGGTGTCTCCTCTGTCAACTGATTCTGATGAGTCATTCCGGAACTTCCACAGCGCCCTCCCCCACCAGCGTTCCCTCCGGTGTTTCCAGCGTTCCCCCGCCCCGCCCCCCCCTCCCCCACCAGCGTTCCCTCCGGTGTTTCCAGCGTTCCCCCGCCCCCCCCCCCCCCCTCCCCCACCAGCGTTCCCTTAGGTGTTTCCAGCGCCCCCCCCCCCCCCCCCGCCCCCCCACCAGCGTTCCCTCCGGTGTTTCCAGCGCCCCCCTGCCCCCCCCCCCTCCCCCACCAGCGTTCCCTCCGGTGTTTCCAGTTTTCTACCCCTCTATCTCTCCATCCCTCCACCCCTCCATCCCTCCTGGTGATTTGGTTATGACCGTAACATTATGTCAGCAGGAATAACATCCTGTGTAATGGTCCTACAGGTGCTCTTTCCAGTCCCATGACATTTCCTGCTCATATCTGATCCTTCTGATACAAACTGAGGCTGATCCTTCTGATACAAACTGAGGCTGATCCTTCTGATACAAACTCAAATCAAATCAAATCAAATGTATTTATAAAGCCCTTCGTACATCAGCTGATATCTTAAAGTGCTGTACAGAAACCCAGCCTAAAACCCCAAACAGCAAGCAATGCAGGTGTAGAAGCACGGTGGCTAGGAAAAACTCCCTAGAAAGGCCAAAACCTAGGAAGAAACCTAGAGAGGAACCAGGCTATGTGGGGTGGCCAGTCCTCTTCTGGCTGTGCCGGGTGGAGATTATAACAGAACATGGCCAAGATGTTCAAATGTTCATAAATGACCAGCATGGTCAAATAATAATAAGGCAGAACAGTTGAAACTGGAGCAGCAGCACGGTCAGGTGGACTGGGGACAGCAAGGAGTCATCATGTCAGGTAGTCCTGGGGCATGGTCCTAAGGCTCAGGTCCTCCGAGAGAGAGAAAGAAAGAGAGAAAGAGAGAGAATTAGAGAACGCACACTTAGATTCACACAGGACACCGAATAGGACAGGAGAAGTACTCCAGATATAACAAACTGACCCTAGCCCCCCGACACATAAACTACTGCAGCATAAATACTGGAGGCTGAGACAGGAGGGGTCAGGAGACACTGTGGCCCCATCCAAGGACACCCCCGGACAGGGCCAAACAGGAAGGATATAACCCCACCCACTTTGCCAAAGCACAGCCCCCAGCCCCCAAACTGAGGCTGATCCTTCTGATACAAACTGAGGTTGTTCCTTCTGATACAAACTGAGGCTGATCCTTCTGATACAAACTGGGACTGATCCTTCTGATACAAACTGGGACTGCTTCCAAATTGACACCCTATTCCCAGTAGGCCCTGGTTAAAGGTAGTGCACCCTATTCCCTATGGGCTCTGGTCTCAAAAGTAGTGCACCCTATTCCCTATAGACCCTGGTTAAAGGTAGTGCACTCTATTCCCTATAGGCTCTGGTTAAAGGTAGTGTACCCTATTCCCTATAGGCTCTGGTTAAAGGTAGTGCACCCTATTCCCTATAGGCTCTGGTTAAAGGTAGTGCACCCTATTCCCTATAGGCTCTGGTTAAAGGTAGTGCACCCTATTCCCTATAGGCTCTGGTTAAAGGTAGTGCACCCTATTCCCTATAGACTCTGGTTAAAGGTAGTGCACCCTATTCCCTATAGACTCTGGTTAAAGGTAGTGCACCCTATTCCCTATAGGCTCTGGTTAAAGGTAGTGCACCCTATTCCCTATAGGCTCTGGTTAAAGGTAGTGCACCCTATTCCCAATAGGCTCTGGTTAAAGGTAGTGTACCCTATTCCCTATAGGCTCTGGTTAAAGGTAGTGTACCCTATTCCCTATAGGCTCTGGTTAAAGGTAGTGCACCCTATTCCCTATAGGCTCTGGTTAAAGGTAGTGCACCCTATTCCCTATAGGCTCTGGTTAAAGGTAGTGTACCCTATTCCCTATAGGCTCTGGTTAAAAGGTAGTGCACCCTATTCCCTATAGACTCTGGTTAAAGGTAGTGCACCCTATTCCCTATAGACTCTTGTTAAAGGTAATGCACCCTATGCCCTATAGACTCTGGTTAAAGGTAGTGTACCTTATTCCCTATAGACCCTGGTTAAAGGTAGTGTACCCTATTCCCTATAGACCCTGGTTAAAAGTAGTGCACCCTATTCCCTATAGACCCTGGTTAAAAGTAGTGCACCCTATTCCCTATAGACTCTGGTTAAAAGTAGTGCACCCTATTCCCTATAGACTCTGGTTAAAGGTAGTGCACCCTATTCCCTATAGGCTCTGGTTAAAAGTAGTGTACCCTATTCACTATAGACTCTGGTTAAAGGTAGTGCACCCTATTCCCTATAGGCTCTGGTTAAAGGTAGTGTACCCTATTCCCTATAGACCCTGGTTAAAAGTAGTGCACCCTATTCCCTATAGACCCTGGTTAAAAGTAGTGCACCCTATTCCCTATAGACTCTGGTTAAAAGTAGTGCACCCTATTCCCTATAGACTCTGGTTAAGGGTAGTGCACTGTATAGGGAATAGGGTGCCATTTTGGGACGTAGACTGTCGTTGCGGCGCGCGGGTTATTCCGTCTTTTCCCATTCGGTGAAAAAACGTAGCGTAACGGTGGAGGAATAGGGATAGCCTCCTCTACGGACCGAGGACCCGTGACGCCGTCCGGACCGCGTGCGTCATCAGATCGCAGTGATTACAGAGGTAGTGAGGAGAACACGGGCCCAGATAGTGGGATCTAAATGGCCCCGGTCTCACAGACAGTTCCGTTATGGTATTCATCATGTTGGATGTTTATTTTAATGTTGCTGACCTTTCCATTCCACGTGGAGGAGACGGTATTGTTTCAGACAGATAACAGACATGTAGAACTAAATGTAAATAATCTCTGTGTTTGATTTATTCTGTTGCGGGTAGAATGATCATGATGTTGTCGTCTTTGTGCCTGGAGATGGTTGTTGATATGAAAGCCATAAAAGTAGTTTCCAGCCACCTGGCTGTTTTAGTTCCTTTCTGATGCTTCAACTTTTGACTCGACAACAATGTTGTTGTTATTTTTTATTTTCTGTAATCTTTCGCTCAGCCGCTTCAGATCGCCAGAAATGATTCCTTGTCCCTCTGTAATGAAGTTTACCCAGCAGGTCACATGACCACTGAAGCCCTTCTCTAAGGGATAAAGCCTTGTAGATTAATCCTTCATAAACCTTTATACTTTATTAAAGGTTGCATTGTATTAAGGGTCATCTCATCTTGACCAATGAGAAGAGAATCAGAGTCCCCTCCCCTGATTGTGTCATCATGGATATTAGATATCTACTCTCTGTGTGTTTCCCCCTCAGTTTCCTCTACTCTCTGTGTGTTTCCCTCAGTTTCCTTTACTCTCTGTGTGTTTCCCTCCTCAGTTTCCTCTACTCTCTGTGTGTTTCCCTCAGTTTCCTCTACTCTCTGTGTGTTTTTCCTACTCAGTTTCCTCTACTCTCTGTGTGTTCCCTCAGTTTCCTCTACTCTCTGTGTTTTCCTCCTCAGTTTCCTCTACTCTCTGTGTGTTCCCTCAGTTTCCTCTACTCTCTGTGTGTTTCCCTCAGTTTCCTCTACTCTCTGTGTGTTTCCCTCAGTTTCCTCTACTCTCTGTTTGTTTCCCTCTTCAGTTTCCTCTACTCTCTGTGTGTTTTCCTTCTCAGTTTCCTCTACTCTCTGTGTGTTTCCCTCCTTAGTTTCCTCTACGCTCTGTGTGTTTCCCTCCTCAGTTTCCTCTACTCTCTGTGTGTTTCCTCCTCAGTTTCCTCTACTCTCTGTGTGTTTCCCTCAGTTTCCTCTACTCTCTGTGTGTTTCCTCCTCAGTTTAATCTACTCTCTGTGTGTTTTGCTCCTCAGTTTCCTCTACTCTCTCTGTGTTTCCCTCCTCAGTTTCCTCTACTCTCTGTGTGTTCCCCTCCTCAGTTTCCTCTACTCTCTGTGTGTTCCCCACACTATGCTACCATAGCTGGTCTATAGAAACACACTGACCAGAAGTAGGTACAGTTAATTATGGTCATTGTAGGTAATTACCACATTTTCTGTAGTAAGCTATGTTGAATATTGGTATGTTGGAAACTACAGCTCCCTACTACATCACACAGTTCCGTCTGGATCTGATGTATCTCTAGAGAAACTACAACTCCCTACTACATCACAAGGTTCAGCCTGGATCTGATTTATCTCTAGAGAAACTACAACTCCCTACTACATCACACAGTTCCGTCCGGATCTGATGTATCTCTAGAGAAACTGAGCAGTGAGCTTTCAGAAAGAAAACAATAACTAAATGGAACTCAAGTAACAGATGTTGGTCAATGAGTTGTTTTTGAAATCTGATGGATCGCTCAGCACTCTCCTCTGGTAAGGGTGTTTTGTGTCCTGGTTGGTGTACAGGCCTATGGTTGGGTCTGACTCTGGACCTATACGTTGGACGGTCTAGGTATAGTGTAGCCAATAGGAGGAGGGTCTAGGTATAGCGTAGCCAATAGGAGGAGGGTCTAGGTATAGTGTAGCCAATAGGAGGAGGGTATAGTGTAGCCAATAGGAGGAGGGTCTAGGTATAGTGTAGCCAATAGGAGGAGGGTCTAGGTATAGTGTAGCCAATAGGAGGAGGGTCTAGGTATAGTGTAGCCAATAGGAGGAGGGTCTAGGTATAGTGTAGCCAATAGGAGGAGGGTCTAGGTATAGTGTAGCCAATAGGAGGAGGGTCTAGGTATAGTGTAGCCAATAGGAGGAGGTTCTAGGTATAGGGTAGCCAATTGGAGGAGGGTCTAGGTATAGTGTAGCCAATAGAAGGAGGTTCTAGGTATAGTGTAGCCAATTGGAGGAGGGTCTAGGTTTAGTCTAGGTATAGTGTAGCCAATAGGAGGAGGGTCTAGGTTTAGTCTAGGTATAGTGTAGCCAATAAGAGTAGGGTCTAGGTATAGTGTAGCCAATAGGAGGAGGGTCTGGGTATAGTCTAGTTATAGTGTAGCCAATAGGAGGAAAGTCTAGGTTTAGTCTAGGTATAGTGTAGCCAATAGGAGGAGGGTCTAGGTATAGTGTAGCCAATAGGAGGAGGGTCTAGGTATAGTGTAGCCAATAGGAGGAGGGTATAGTGTAGCCAATAGGAGGAGGGTATAGTGTAACCAATAGGAGGAGGGTCTAGGTTTAGTCTAGATATAGTGTAGCCAATAAGAAGAGGGTCTAGGTATTGTGTAGCCTATAGGAGGAGGGCCTAGGTATAGTGTAGCCAATAGGAGGAGGGTCTAGGTATAGTGTAGCCAATAGGAGGAGGGTCTAGGTATAGTGTAGCCAATAGGAGGAGGGTCTAGGTATAGTGTAGCCAACAGGAGGAGGGTCTAGGTTTAGTCTAGGTTTAGTGTAGCCAACAGGAGGAGGGTCTACGTATAGTGTAGCCAATAGGAGGAGGGTATAGTGTAGCCAACAGGAGGAGGGTATAGTGTAGCCAATAGGAGGAGGGTCTAGGTATAGTGTAGCCAATAGGAGGAGAGTCTAGGTTTAGTCTAGGTATAGTGTAGCCAATAAGAGGAGGGTCTAGGTATAGTGTAGCCAATAGGAGGAGGGTCTAGGTATCGTCTAGTTATAGTGTAGCCAATAGGAGGAGGGTCTAGGTATAGTGTAGCCAATAGGAGGAGGGTCTAGGTATAGTGTAGCCAATAGGAGGAGGGTCTAGGTACAGTCTCTACTTTAGAGCAGTGCCAATGGGGGTTATGGTTAAGGAACAGTGAAAGAGATTCATGTTCAATCATACCACATCTTGGCCTATTGTGTGTGTCTGTGAGTATGTGTTTGTGTGTCCAGCTGTCTCTATAGTGTCCTTGGAGCTGTCTCGGTCAGAATCAGAGCAACTAATTCCTCTTAAAATACCTTTCCTGTGTCATGTTATTAGTCTGCTAGCCCTCCTGTTGGTCGACTGTCAGACGTCATAGAATATAAATTCATGTAAGACGCCTCTCCACTTTTCTGTAAAAAAGTATTTATCATTAACTTCATTATCGTCGTCAGTCAGTGGTTCAGTGTGGGAGAGCATATTTTGATAGTTAGCTTCCCTCACAGATTCATGAGTCTCTTTTCCTCTCTTCTGTCCTCTCCACACACACACACACACACACACACACACACACACCTCCGAGTTATCGTCCACTTTAGTGTTGAATCAGAAGCAACAGACTCATAAGGGCAGGAATAGTGAGGTTTTACCAGGAATTGATTTTTTATTTATCTAATGACTAGTCCCTTTTTAGATTTCTCAACTTTCTTGGAAAAGTGACGTTCACAGTAAAGTCAGCATGTATCTCCCAATCACCAGGCTTACATGCTGACCACACCGCGCGCGTCAACCAGCGTCTGCTTAGCATTGTTGTAATTGTCATATTCAAGGTCTCAGAGTGAGTGACAACACCGATTGAAACGCTATTAGCGCGCACCCTGCTAACTAGCTAGCCATTTCACGTCGGTTACACCAGCCTAATCTCAGGAGAGGATAGGCTTGAAGTCATAAACAACGCAATGCTTGAAGCACAAGGAAGAGCTGCTGGCAAACGCACGAAAGTGATGTTTGAATGAATGCTTACGAGCCTGCTGCTGCCTACCATCGCTCAGTCAGACTGCTCTATCAAATATCAAATAATAGACTTAATTATAACATAATAACACACAGAAATACGAGCCTTTGGTCATTAATATGGTCGAATCCGGAAACTATAATTTCGAAAACAAGACGTTTATTATTTCAGTGAAATACGGAACCGTTCCGTATTTTATCTAACGGGTGGCATCCATCAGTCTAAATGTTGCTGTTACATTGCACAACTTTCAATGTTATGTCATAATTACATAAAATTCTGGCAAATTAATTACGGTCTTTGTTAGGAAGAAATGGTCTCCACACAGTTCGCAACGAGCCAGGCGGCCCAAACTGCTGCATATACCCTGCCTCTGCTTGCACAGAACTCAAGAGAAGTGACACCATTTCTTTTATCAGTCAATAATAACTAAATATATGCAGGTTTAAAAATATATTCCTGTGTATTGATTTTAATAAGACAGGCGTTGATGTTTATGGTTAGGTACACATTGGTGCAACGACGGTGCTTTTTTTCGCGAATTGCGCTTGTTAAATCACCCGTTTGGCGAAGTCGGCTGTGATTCGATGAGAAATTAACAGGCACCGCATCGATTATATGCAACACAGGATAAGCTAGATAAACTAGTAATGTCATCAACCCTGTGTAGCTAGCTAGTGATTATGTTTAGATTGATTTTTTACAACATAAGTTTAATGTTAGCTAGCAACTTTCCTTGGAGTCTCCTCCTGGAGTGCAATGTAATCGGCCACAATCGGTGTACAAAAATACAGATTGTTATGAAATCTTGATATCGGCCCTAGTTAATCGGTCGACCTCTAGTGGTAATGCACCTTAAAGTTGGTTTCCTACTGCCATATAAAGTACAATGAAGAAATAGCCTGAAGTAGGAGAGATTAGTAGAAACAAACTTGGTTGACCTTTTTATGTGTGGATTAATTGTCGGAGTAGAGGACCTTGTGCATTTCAGGTAAAATAACAACTCAATGTTTATATCCCAGGACAAATTAGCTAGCAACAGCAAGCTAGCTAAATAGGACAAATTAGCTAGCAACAGCAAGCTAGCTAAATAGGACAAATTAGCTAGCAACAGCAAGCTAGCTAAATAGGACAAATTAGCTAGCAACAGCAAGCTAACTAAATAGGACAAATTAGCTAGCAACAGCAAGCTAACTAAATAGGACAAATTAGCTAGCAACAGCAAGCTAGCTTTAATGCTAAATCTCAAATGTTATACTGAACCAAAATATAAACGCAACATGGAAGAATTTCAACGTCTTTACTGACTGAGTCTTTACTGACTGAGTCTTTACTGACTGAGTCTTTACTGACCGAGTCTTTACTGACCGAGTCTTTACTGACCGAGTCTTTACTGACCGAGTCTTTACTGACCGAGTCTTTACTGACTGAGTCTTTACTGACTGATAGCTCACATAACGAAACCAGTCAGTTGAAATAAATTAATTAGTCCCTAATAATGGATTTCACTATTATTAACCCAAGCAAGTTGCTATCGTCTTAATGAAAACAATAAAGCCGTATAAACCCAATGTGTCCCAAATGGCACCCTATTACCTACCAGTCAGTATCTGGTGGGACCATTTGCCTCATGCAGCGCGACACATCTTCACATAGAGTTGATCAGGCTTGTTGATTGTGTCCTGTGGAATGTTGTCCCACTCCTCTTCAATGGCTGTGCGAAGTTGCTGGATATTGGAACTGGAACACACTGTCACACACATTGATCCAGAGCATCCCAAACATGCTCAATGGGTGACATGTCTGGTGAGTATACAGGCCATGGAAGAACTGGGACATTTTCAGCTTCCAGGAATTGTGTACAGATCCTTGTGAAATGGGGCCGTGCATTATCCCGCTGAAACATGAGGTGATGGCGGCGGATGAATGGCACGACGATGGGCCTCGGGATCTCGCCACAGTATATTTGTGCATTCAAATTGTCATAGATTAAATGCAGTTGTGTTCGTTGTCTGTAGTTTATGCCTGCGCATATCATAACCCCACCACCACGGGGCACTCTGTTCACAACGTTGACATCAGCAAGCCACTCGCCCACACGACGCCATACACGCGGTCTGCGGTTGTGAAGCTGGTTGGACGTTCTGCCGAATTCTATAAAAACAACGTTGGAAGTGGCATTGTGTTGTGACAAAACTGCAGATTTTAGTAGCCTTTTATTGTATCCAGCACAAGGTGCACCTGTGTATTGATCATGTTTAATCATCTTATTGATTTGCCACACCTGTCAGGTGGATGGGATTATCTTTGCAAAGGAGAAATGCTCACTAACAGGGACGTAAACAAATGTGTGCACAACATTTGAGGGAAATGAGCTTTTTGTTCGAATGGAACATTTCTGGGATTTTTTATTTCAGCTCATGAAACACGGGACCAACACTTTACATGTTGTGTTTATATTTGTGTTCAGTGTAAACCCTGTTATCCTCTACTTCTTGCTTATCAGAGAATAACAGTGTAATATTGGTGCTCTGTCTGGGTGTTATGAGATGGTATTTTCCTTCCACTAGCAAACTAGCAAACAGCAAGTAGGACTAGTGCAATAGGACAGGGCCAGGCTACGACCAGGCTGTGGAGAGCCATTTATATGAAAGGCTTTGTTGTGGTTTGTCATGGCTGACTGCAGGGCTTTGACCTTCACTGCTCTTTAATATCCAAGGTTGCTGTTTAGCAAAACAGTCCAGACTCAAGATGTCTGGTATCCAACTATCTGTTCCTGGTTTACTATCTGTTCCTGGTTTACTATCTGTTCCTGGTTTACTATCTGTTTCTGGTTTACTATCAGTTCCTGGTTTACTATCTGTTCCCGGTTTACTATCCTGGTTTACTATCAGTTCCTGGTTTACTATCCAGTTCCTGGTTTACTATCCCGGTTTACTATCTGTTCCTGGTTTACTATCTGTTCCCGGTTTACTATCTGTTCCTGGTTTACTATCTGTTCCTGGTTTACTATCTGTTCCTGGTTTACTATCTGTTCCTGGTTTACTATCCTGGTTTACTATCTGTTCCTGGTTTACTATCCAGTTCCTGGTTTACTATCCCGGTTTACTATCTGTTCCTGGTTTACTATCTGTTCCCGGTTTACTATCTGTTCCTGGTTTACTATCTGTTCCTGGTTTACTATCTGTTCCTGGTTTACTATCCTGGTTTACTATCTGTTCCTGGTTTACTATCCAGTTCCTGGTTTACTATCCTGGTTTACTATCTGTTCCTGGTTTACTATCTGTTCCCGGTTTACTATCCCGGTTTACTATCTGTTCCCGGTTTACTATCTGTTCCTGGTTTACTATCTGTTCCTGGTTTACTATCTGTTCCTGGTTTACTATCTGTTCCCAGTTTACTATCTGTTCCTGGTTTACTATCCCGGTTTACTATCTGTTCCTGGTTTACTATCTGTTCCTGGTTTACTATCTGTTCCCGGTTTACTATCTGTTCCCGGTTTACTATCTGTTCCCGGTTTACTATCTGTTCCCGGTTTACTATCCCGGTTTACTATCTGTTCCCAGTTTACTATCCCGGTTTACTATCTGTTCCTGGTTTACTATCTGTTCCCGTTTTACTATCCTGGTTTACTATCTGTTCCCGGTTTACTATCTGTTCCTGGTTTACTATCTGTTCCCGGTTTACTATCTGTTCCCGGTTTACTATCTGTTCCTGGTTTACTATCTGTTCCTGGTTTACTATCTGTTCCCGGTTTACTATCTGTTCCCGGTTTACTATCTGTTCCCGGTTTACTATCAGTTCCTGGTTTACTATCAGTACCTTGTTTACTATCTGTTCCTGGTTTACTATCTGTTCCCGGTTTACTATCTGTATCTGTCCCCGGTTTACTATCTGTCCCCGGTTTACTATCTGTCCCCGGTTTACTATCTGTTCCCGGTTTACTATCTGTTCCCGGTTTACTATCTGTCCCCGGTTTACTATCTGTTCCCAGTTTACTATCCCGGTTTACTATCTGTTCCTGGTTTACTATCTGTTCCCGTTTTACTATCCTGGTTTACTATCTGTTCCCGGTTTACTATCTGTTCCTGGTTTACTATCTGTTCCTGGTTTACTATCTGTTCCCGTTTTACTATCCTGGTTTACTATCTGTTCCCGGTTTACTATCTGTTCCTGGTTTACTATCTGTTCCCGGTTTACTATCTGTTCCCGGTTTACTATCTGTTCCTGGTTTACTATCTGTTCCTGGTTTACTATCTGTTCCCGGTTTACTATCTGTTCCCGGTTTACTATCTGTTCCCGGTTTACTATCTGTTCCCGGTTTACTATCAGTTCCCGGTTTACTATCCCGGTTTACTATTTGTTCCTGGTTTACTATCTGTTCCCGTTTTACTATCCTGGTTTACTATCTGTTCCCGGTTTACTATCTGTTCCTGGTTTACTATCTGTTCCCGGTTTACTATCTGTTCCCGGTTTACTATCTGTTCCTGGTTTACTATCTGTTCCTGGTTTACTATCTGTTCCCGGTTTACTATCTGTTCCCGGTTTACTATCTGTTCCCGGTTTACTATCTGTTCCCGGTTTACTATCTGTTCCCGGTTTACTATCTGTTCCTGGTTTACTATCTGTTCCTGGTTTACTATCTGTTCCTGGTTTACTATCTGTTCCCGGTTTACTATCTGTTCCCGGTTTACTATCTGTTCCTGGTTTACTATCTGTTCCTGGTTTACTATCTGTTCCCGGTTTACTATCTGTTCCCGGTTTACTATCTGTTCCCGGTTTACTATCAGTTCCTGGTTTACTATCAGTTCCTTGTTTACTATCTGTTCCTGGTTTACTATCTGTTCCCGGTTTACTATCTGTTCCCGGTTTACTATCTGTTCCCGGTTTACTATCTGTTCCCGGTTTTCTATCTGTTCCCGGTTTACTATCTGTCCCCGGTTTACTATCTGTCCCCGGTTTACTATCTGTCCCCGGTTTACTATCTGTTCCCGGTTTACTATCTGTTCCCGGTTTACTATCTGTCCCCGGTTTACTATCTGTTCCCGGTTTACTATCCCGGTTTACTATCTGTCCCCGGTTTACTATCTGTTCCCGGTTTACTATCTGTTCCCGGTTTACTATCTGTCCCCGGTTTACTATCTGTTCCCGGTTTACTATCCCAGTTTACTATCTGTTCCTGGTTTACTATCCCTGTTTACTATCAGTTCCTGGTTTACTATCTGTTCCCGGTTTACTATCTGTTCCCGGTTTACTATCCCGGTTTACTATTTGTTCCCGGTTTACTATCTGTTCCCGGTTTACTATCTGTTCCCGGTTTACTATCCCGGTTTACTATCTGTTCCCGGTTTACTATCCCGGTTTACTATCCCGGTTTACTATCTGTCCCCGGTTTACTATCAGTTCCTGGTTTACTTACTGTTCCCGGTTTACTATCTGTTCCTGGTTTACTATATGTTCCCGGTTTACTATCCCGGTTTACTATCTGTTCCCGGTTTACTATCTGTTCCCAGTTTACTATCCCGGTTTACTATCTGTTCCTGGTTTACTATCTGTTCCCGGTTTACTATCTGTTCCCGGTTTACTATCTGTTCCTGGTTTACTATCTGTTCCCGGTTTACTATCCCGGTTTACTATCTGTTCCCAGTTTACTATCCCGGTTTACTATCTGTTCCCGGTTTACTATCTGTTCCCGGTTTACTATCTGTTCCTGGTTTACTATCTGTTCCCGGTTTACTATCCCGGTTTACTATCTGTTCCCAGTTTACTATCCCGGTTTACTATATGTTCCCGGTTTACTATCTGTTCCTGGTTTACTATCTGTTCCCGGTTTACTATCTGTTCCCGGTTTACTATCTGTTCCCGGTTTACTATATGTTCCCGGTTTACTATCTGTTCCCGGTTTACTATCTGTTCCCGGTTTACTATCTGTTCCCGGTTTACTATCCCGGTTTACTATCTATTCCTGGTTTACTATCCCGGTTTACTATCAGTTCCTGGTTTACTATCTGTTCCCGTTTTACTATCTGTTCCCGGTTTACTATCTGTTCCCGGTTTACTATCTGTTCCCGGTTTACTATATGTTCCCGGTTTACTATCTGTTCCCGGTTTACTATCTGTTCCCGGTTTACTATCTGTTCCCGGTTTACTATCTGTTCCCGGTTTACTATCCCGGTTTACTATCTGTTCCTGGTTTACTATCCCGGTTTACTATCATTTCCTGGTTTACTATCTGTTCCCGGTTTACTATCTGTTCCCGGTTTACTATCTGTTCCCGGTTTACTATCCCGGTTTACTATCTGTTCCCGGTTTACTATCTGTTCCCGGTTTACTATCTGTTCCCGGTTTACTATCTGTTCCCGGTTTACTATCCCGGTTTACTATCTGTTCCTGGTTTACTATCTGTTCCCGGTTTACTATCTGTTCCCGGTTTACTATCTGTTCCTGGTTTACTATCCCGGTTTACTATCTGTTCCTGGTTTACTATCCCGGTTTACTATCTCTTCCTGGTTTACTATCTGTTCCCGGTTTACTATCTCTTCCTGGTTTACTATCTGTTCCCGGTTTACTATCTGTCCCCGGTTTACTATCTGTTCCCGGTTTACTATCTGTTCCTGGTTTACTATCTGTTCCCGGTTTACTATCTGTTCCCGGTTTACTATCTGTTCCCGGTTTACTATCTTTTCCCGGTTTACTATCCCGGTTTACTATCTGTTCCCGGTTTACTATCTGTTCCTGGTTTACTATCCCGGTTTACTATCTGTTCCCGGTTTACTATCTGTTCCCGGTTTACTATCTGTTCCCGGTTTACTATCTGTCCCCGGTTTACTATCTGTTCCTGGTTTACTATCTGTTCCCGGTTTACTATCTGTTCCCGGTTTACTATCTGTTCCCGGTTTACTATCTCTTCCTGGTTTACTATCTGTTCCCGGTTTACTATCAGTTCCTGGTTTACTATATGTTCCTGGTTTACTATCCCGGTTTACTATCAGTTCCTGGTTTACTATCTGTTCCTGGTTTACTATCTGTTCCTGGTTTACTATCTGTTCCCGGTTTACTATCTGTTCCCGGTTTACTATCCCGGTTTACTATCAGTTCCTGGTTTACTATCTGTTCCTGGTTTACTATCCCGGTTTACTATCAGTTCCCGGCTTACTAACCAGTTTCCAATAAATGCCTTTTGTAATTAGTAGAAAGTATTTTCTCAACCAAGCAGGTTGCCGTAGTCTTAGTGAAAACAAAAAAACACTGCCTTTATACACCCTATATGTCCCAAGTGGCACCCTATTCCCTATATAGTGCTCTACTTTAGACCAGAGCCCTATGGCACCCTATTTCCTACGTATTGCACGTATACTGCCCGTGGGGATCATTCTGTGCCCCCATGGTAAACTGACCACTAGACTGCCTGTGGGGGCCATTCTGTGGTAAACTGACCACTACACTGCCCGTGGGGGCCATTCTATGCCCCCATGGTAAACTGGCCACTAGACTGCCTGTGGGGGCCATTCCGTACCCCCATGGTAAACTGACCACTAGACTGCCTGTGGGGGCCATTCTGTGGTAAACTGACCACTAGACTGCCATTCTGTGCCCCCATGGTAAACTGGCCACTAGACTGCCCGTGGGGGCCATTCTGTGCCCCCATGGTAAACTGACCACTAGACTGCTTGTGGGGGCCATTCTGTGCCCCCATGGTAAACTGACCACTAGACTGCCTGTGGGGGCCATTCTGTACACCCTTGGTAAACTGACCACTAGACTGCCTGTGGGGGCCATTATGTGGTAAACTGACCACTAGACTGCCTGTGGGGGCCATTCTGTGCCCCCATGGTAAACTGGCCACTAGACTGCCCGTGGGGGCCATTCTATGCCCCCATGGTAAACTGGCCACTAGACTTCCCGTGGGGGCCATTCTATGCCCCCATGGTAAACTGACCACTAGACTGCCTGTGGGGGCCATTCTGTACCCCCTTGGTAAACTGACCACTAGACTGCCTGTGGGGGCCATTCTGTGCCCCCATGGTAAACTGGCCACTAGACTTCCCGTGGGGGCCATTCTGTGCCCCTATGGTAAACTGACCACTAGACTGCCTGTGGGGGCCATTCTGTACCCCCTTGGTAAACTGACCACTAGACTGCCTGTGGGGGCCATTCTGTGGTAAACTGACCACTAGACTGCCTGTGGGGGCCATTCTGTGCCCCCATGGTAAACTGGCCACTAGACTGCCCGTGGGGGCCATTCTATGCCCCCATGGTAAACTGGCCACTAGACTTCCCGTGGGGGCCATTCTATGCCCCCATGGTAAACTGACCACTAGACTGCCCGTGGGGGCCATTCTGTGCCCCCATGGTAAACTGGCCACTAGACTTCCCGTGGGGGCCATTCTATGCCCCCATGGTAAACTGACCACTAGACTGCCCGTGGGGGCCATTCTGTGCCCCCATGGTAAACTGGCCACTAGACTGCCCGTGGGGGCCATTCTATGCCCCCATGGTAAACTGACCACTAGACTGCCCGTGGGGGCCATTCTGTGCCCCCATGGTAAACTGACCACTAGACTGCCCATGGTAAACTGACCACTAGACTGCCCGTGGGGGCCATTCTGTGCCCCCATGGTAAACTGGCCACTAGACTGCCCGTGGGGGCCATTCTATGCCCCCATGGTAAACTGACTACTAGACTGCCCGTGGGGGCCATTCCATGCCCCCATGGTAAACTGACCACTAGACTGCCCGTGGAGGCCATTCTATGCCCCCATGGTAAACTGACCACTAGACTGCCCGTGGGGGCCATTCCGTGCCCCCATGGTAAACTGCTCACTGACTCAGACACAACTCTCATTTTACTGGTCCAGTGGATGTACAGTAGTCTAGATTGGTGTGCTGAGATTGGCAATATAGCTCATCTACTGCCATTGTGTGTCCTCAGGTTCCCAGCCTATGGATTGTAATACTGTAAAGCCAATTAGAATGCAGTGGGTTGTGGAAACTGATATCCAGAGAGAGAGAAAAACTGTGGAAACTGAGAGAGAGAGACTGTCGAAACAGAGAGAGAGACTGTGGGAACTGAGAGAGAGAGACTGTGGAAACTGAGATAGAGACTGTGGAAACTGAGAGAGAGAGACTGTGGAAACTGAGAGAGAGAGACTGTGGAAACAGAGAGAGAGACTGTGGAAACTGAGAGAGAGAGAGACTGTGGAAACTGAGAAAGAGAGACTGTGGAAACAGAGAGAGAGACTGTGGAAACTGAGAGAGAGAGACTGTGGAAAAAGAGACAGATACTGGGGAAACTGAGAGAGATACTGGGGAAACTGAGAGAGATACTGTGGAAACAAAGCTCCACAGAGAGAGATACTGTGGAAACGAAGCTCCACAGAGAGAGATACTGTGGAAACTAAGCACCACAGAGAGAGATACTGTGGAAACTAAGCTCCACAGAGAGAGATACTGTGGAAACTAAGCTCCACAGAGAGAGACACTGTGGAAACTAAGCTCCACAGAGAGAGATACTGTACAAACTAAGCTCCACAGAGAGAGATACTGTGGAAACTAAGCTCCACTGAGAGATATACTGTGGAAATTAAGCTCCACAGAGAGAGATACTGTGGAAACAGAGAGAGATACTGTGCCTTCATGAGCGGGTTGGGCCGAGGGTCGGGGTTAGTTCGGGTCAGGTCGGGTTGAGCTCGCTTGGCCCTGGCTGGGTGCACACACACGCGTAACGTTGGGCAGCTGCTGGGTTCTCTGAAGCCGTAAAGGGGGAGGATTTAAAATGAGAGGTAGTAGAAGAAGTAATACAACGTAGGAAGGCAGGGTTGTAATCATGTTTGGATTGAAACCATAAACATTTAATTAAATGTTCTGAAGCCTGAGGTTCTGTCTGCTGTGTCAGCAGGGAGGGAGGGAGGGAGGGAGGGAGAGAGAGAGAGAGAGAGAGAGAGAGAGAGAGAGAGAGAGAGAGAGAGAGAGAGAGAGAGAGAGAGAGAGAGAGAGAGAGAGAGAGAGAGAGAGAGAGAGAGAGAGAGAGAGAGAGAGAGAGAGAGAGAGAGAGAGAGAGACAGAGAGAGAGAGAGAGAGAGAGAGAGAGAGGGGGGGGGATGGAGAGAGAGAGGGTTAGGGAGGGATGGAGAGAGAGAGGGATAGGGAGGGATGGAGAGAAAGAGAGAGGGAGGGAGGGAGGGAGGGAGGGAGGGAGGGAGGGAGAGAGAGAGAGAGAGAGAGGGAGGGAGGGAGGGAGGGAGGGGGGTAGATAATGTAGATGGCACGGTGTCTGTAAAGACGATGACGATATCTGGTCAGGATGTAACTCCAAACGGAACCCTATTCTCTACGGTGTGCACTACTTTTGACCAGATTACTACCCTAATGTAGTTCACTATATAAGGAATAGTGTGCCATTTGGGACATATCTATACACTGCCTGCTGCTTGCAAACATAAGATACACTCTCCTGTGTTTCCATTTAAAGACCAAGGTGGGGAGTCCTGTTCTGCCCGCCTGCAGATCTGCCTTTCATCCAAGACGGGCAGCCAAATCCCCTTGGAAGTAATATTCTGGACTGATATGATACGACTGAAATGCTGAATTGACTGAGATAACGTATGGAATTCTTTGTAGGTCGGGGAACAAAGAAGGGGCCTCTTCCTGACTGCGTTTGATTCATGTTTTCATTGTAATATGTTCAGAGCTAGGGATACAAAGAGCCAAACATTTACCAATGGGATGTTGAGCCTGGGAATTTGGGGAATTTTGCTTAAATTCATTTAAAAAAAAGTTTGTTTATAACAGTGAACCTTTTTTTGTTGTGGGATACACACAAGGCAATACCCTCTGCAGGAACAGTGCATTCTCCCATCACATGCACAGTGCATTCTGCCATCACATGCACAGTGCATTCTCCCATCACATGCACAGTGCATTCTGCCATCCCATGCACAGTGCATTCTGCCATCCCATGCACAGTGCATTCTGCCATCCCATGCACAGTGCATTCTGCCATCCCATGCACAGTGCATTCTGCCATCCCATGCACAGTGCATTCTGCCATCCCATGCACAGTGCATTCTGCCATCACATGCACAGTGCATTCTGCCATCACATGCACAGTGCATTCTGCCATCACATGCACAGTGCATTCTGCCATCACATGTACAGTGCATTCTCCCATCACATGTACAGTGCATTCTGCCATCACATGTACAGTGCATTCTGCCATCACATGTACAGTGCATTCTCCCATCACATGCACAGTGCATTCTGCCATCACATGCACAGTGCATTCTCCCATCACATGTACAGTGCATTCTGCCATCACATGTACAGTGCATTCTGCCATCACATGTACAGTGCATTCTGCCATCACATGTACAGTGCATTCTCCCATCCCATGCATAGTGCACTCTCCCATCCCATGTACAGTGCATTCTCCCATCACATGTACAGTGCATTCTCCCATCACATGTACAGTGCATTCTCCCATCACATGCACAGTGCATTCTCCCATCACATGCACAGTGCATTCTCCCATCACATGCACAGTGCATTCTGCCATCCCATGCACAGTGCATTCTGCCATCCCATGCACAGTGCATTCTGCCATCACATGCACAGTGCATTCTCCCATCACATGCACAGTGCATTCTCCCATCACATGTACAGTGCATTCTGCCATCACATGCACAGTGCATTCTCCCATCACATGCACAGTGCATTCTCCCATCCCATGCACAGTGCATTCTGCCATCACATGCACAGTGCATTCTGCCATCACATGTACAGTATATTCTCCCATCACATGTACAGCTTATTCTCAAGATCTTGCACACTAATGAGATGCTATTGAGCCCACACTACTACACTGTCTGAGCCAAGGACAACATGCTTTCTGGTAAGTTTTGATTACAATACTGGGTGGGGTGAATATATTTTATATGACATACATTAATTTTTTGTTAACTAGTAAATAGTAGCCTACATCAAAGTATGTTTAAATCATTTCTAACTCGTTAATACTTTCTGCTAGTTAGTTTTTGCTACCATGTGGGTTTTAGCTGGCTTGAGCCTGCTAACTGAGTGTTAATTCACCTGTTTCCATACATGTTTCATTTTAAACATTTAACTGCTTAACTATTTATCTGCACATGGAATGGTGTGTTTTATTTTTTACTCATATTTTTATAATATTTACAGGAAAATGCCACTGTGTTTGGAGACATTTCACTGCAGCTAATGTAGAAGGAAAAGCTGTGTACATATGCTAATACTGTGCCAAATCATATGTGAAGAATGCAACAAAGATGCAGAATCATCTGGCCAAAAAGTTCCCTCAGCGTTCCCAACAAGCAAACTCTGACAAAAGTCGCTCTACTTCTATTCGATGTGAAAATGATGAATCAGACACCTTATCGATAGCAACAGCTCATGGTCCTCCTGGAATCAGAAGTGTTTATGACTTATGAATGTTGATGAACGTCTTGCTCGAGCTGTGTATGCAACTGGTTCACCTCTGATACTCACAGGCAATGTATATTGGAAGAGATTTCTGAATGTTCTTCGCCCAACATACACGCCTCCAACCAGACATGCTTTATCTACTCATTTGCTGGATGCAGAGTTCAACAGAGTTCAAGTGAAGGTCAAGCAAATCATAGAGAAAGCAGACTGTATTGCAATCATCTCTGATGGGTGGTCGAATGTTTGTGGGCAAGGAATAATTAACTACATCATCTCCACCCCTCAACCAGTATTCTACAAGAGCACAGACACAAGGGACAATAGACACACTGGTCTCTACACTGCAGATGAGCTGAAGGCAGTCATCAATGACCTTGGACCACAGAAGGTAGTTGCACTGGTGACAGACAATGCTGCGAACGTGAAGGCTGCTTGGTCTAAAGTGGGAGTCCTACCCTCACATCACACCCATTGGCTGTGCTGCTCAAGGACATCATGGCACCGAAAACAATGGATCCACTCTACGAGAGAGCCAAGGAAATGGTTAGGTATGTGAAGGGTCCTCAAGTTATAGCAGCAATCTACCTCACCAAGCAAAGTGAGCAGAATAAGAGCACCACATTGAAGCTGCCCAGCAACACCCGTTGGGGTGGTGTCGTCATCATGTTTGACAGGCTCCTGGAGGGGAAGGAGTCTCTCCAAGAAATGGCCATATCACAGTCTGCCGATATGGACAGCCCCATCAAGAGGATCCTCCTGGATGATGCATTTTGGGAGAGAGTGGTAAGCAGTCTGAAACTCCTGAAACCTATAGCTGTAGCCATTGCACAGATTGAGGGAGACAATTCCATCCTGTGTGATGGTCAGACTCTGCTTGAGGATGTAAGAGAAGAAATCCGTACTGCCCTGCCCACTTCACTGTTGCTCCAATCAGAGGAAACTGCAGTTCTGAAATACATCAAAAAGCGTGAAGACTTCTGCCTGAAGCCCAAACACACCGCAGCGTACATGTTGGACCCCAAGTATGCTGGCAAGAGCATCCTGTCTGGTGCAGAGATCAACAAGGCCTGTGGTGTCATCACTACCTTGTCTCGCCACCTTGGCCTCGATGAGGGCGAGGTTCTTGGCAGTCTGGCGAAGTACACTTCCAAGCATGGGCTTTGGGATGGAGATGCAATATGGCATTTGTGTCTACATATCTCCTCAGCCACCTGGTGGAAGGGACTTTGTGGATCTGAGGCTCTTTCCCCTGTTGCCTCCATCATCCTCCAAATCCCACTAACATCAGCTGCCTCAGAGCGCAACTGGTCCTCGTTTGGGAACACACACACCAAAGCATGACCAATACAAGGGTTGAAAAATTGGTGGCCATCCACCTGACGAAGAGCCATCCTCAGCAAGGTTGGACAGTGAAGATGAGGCCTCTGAGTCTAATGTTCAAGAGGTGGACATTGAGTAGGTCCAGGGAGAAGACATGGAAGCCTGAGAGTCTGATGTTCAAGAGGTGGACATTGAGGAGGTCCAGGGAGAAGACATGGAAACCTGAGAGTCTGATGTTCAAGAGGTGGACATTGAGGAGGTCCAGGGAGAAGACATGGAAACCTGAGAGTCTGATGTTCAAGGGGTGGACATTGAGGAAGTCCAGGGAGAAGACATGGAAACCTGAGAGTCTGATGTTCAAGAGGTGGACATTGAGGAGGTCCAGGGAGAAGACATGGAAGCCTGAGAGTCTGATGTTCAAGAGGTGGACATTGAGGAGGTCCAGGGAGAAGACATGGAAACCTGAGAGTCTGATGTTCAAGAGGTGGACATTTGAGGAGGTCCAGGGAGAAGACATGGAAGCCTGAGAGTCTGATGTTCAAGAGCTGGACATTTGAGGAGGTCCAGGGAGAAGACATGGAAGCCTGAGAGTCTGATGTTCAAGAGGTGGACATTTGAGGAGGTCCAGGGAGAAGACATGGAAGCCTGAGAGTCTGATGTTCAAGAGGTGGACATTGAGGAGGTCCAGGGAGAAGACATGGAAACCTGAGAGTCTGATGTTCAAGAGGTGGACATTGAGGAGGTCCAGGGAGAAGACATGGAAGCCTGAGAGTCTGATGTTCAAGAGGTGGACATTGAGGAGGTCCAGGGAGAAGACATGGAAACCTGAGAGTCTGATGTTCAAGAGGTGGACATTTGAGGAGGTCCAGGGAGAAGACATGGAAGCCTGAGAGTCTGATGTTCAAGAGGTGGACATTGAGGAGGTCCAGGGAGAAGACATGGAAGCCTGAGAGGAAGACAACCAAAGCTTTAGTTTCTAGACTATCATTTTACAGATGTATGTTGAAAACGTGTTTGGGAGATGCGATGGATCATTGGGGATCAATCAATATTCCCTTTCTTTTGTTGTTCAGTGAAATCATCCCATGTGAATAGTCAACTCATTTAATTAAAGTTCAATTCGTAATTAAATCGTTTATTTTATTTCTGTTGGAAGGATTTAATAATTTGTAATGATCTCTACTTATGATGAGGTAAAAGGTTTATGTTTCTGTCTCCATATGATAGGGTAAATATATCCAATGCAAAAAACATCTACATTTAAATGGTATTACTATTAGTTTGCATATATTTTTGTTAATTCCAATGTATTCCCGTTAATTCCCATGTATTCCCGTTAATTCCCATGTATTCCCGTTAATTCCAATGTGTTCCCGTTAATTCCCATGTATTCCCGTTAATTCGCATGTATTCCTGTTAATTCCCATGTATTCCCTTTTAATTCCCCTTAATTCCCACGGAAAGTTTCCACCTCTGAATTTTCCCCATATTGTGCAACCCTATTTAGAACACTGAGTGATTAATAACGTCATTGAAGATACATTATCATGGAACATAGAGTTCTAATGTTGCCATTTTGGAATGTTTAGAACACTGAGTGATGAATAACGTTGTTGAAGATACATTATCATGGAACATAGAGTTGGAATGTTTAGGACACTGAGTGATGAATAATGTTGTTGAACATACATTATCATGGAACATAGAGTTGGAATGTTTAGAACGCTGAGTGATGAATAACGTCGTTGAAGATACATTATCATGGAACATAGAGTTGGAATGTTTAGGACACTGAGTGATGAATAACATCGTTGAAGATACATTATCATGGAACATAGAGTTCTAATGTTGCCATTTTGGAATGTTTAGAACACTGAGTGATGAATAATGTCATTGAAGATACATTATCATGGAACATAGAGTTGGAATGTTTAGAACACTGAGTGATGAATAATGTCATTGAGGATACATTGTCATGGAACATAGAGTTGGAATGTTTAGAACACTGAGTGATGAATAATGTCATTGAAGATACATTATCATGGAACATAGAGTTCTAATGTTGCCATTTTGGAATGTTTAGAACACTGAGTGATGAATAATGTAATTGAAGATACATTATCATGGAACACAGAGTTCTAATGTTGCCATTTTGGAATGTTTAGAACACTGAGTGATGAATAACGTCATTGAGGATACATTGTCATGGAACATAGAGTTGGAGTGTTTAGAACACTGAGTGATGAATAACGTCATTGAGGATACATTGTCATGGAACACAGAGTTGGAGTGTGGCGTAATGGAATTAGAAGCCTGGTTCTGATTCTATAGAGGATGAGGTGTTCTGATGAAACATCCGGGGTTCATTTCTCCAGGGGCCTCATTTGTGACCGTTGTGTAAATTTCACACTACATTTCTGAACAGTCTACGCACGTACAAATATATTGATGTTTATTAACTTAGCATACGCCATACCTACGCATGTTTTCCATTATAAATCAGACCTGTCCTAAAACTGTGTGTGAACAGAATTCTAACTCCTGGAGAACTCCTCCATTCACCCTTTATGGTGACAGTAACAACCTTATTGTTATAATTTGGAACTATTGGCACTTGGCCATGGCCTGCAAAATACTGTTTTTAATATTTACTTTATCAATAGATTATTGGGTTTCTATGTCGTGCCTTGGTATTGGGTTCTGAGATTAAATGGGCTATGATGTCACACTCCTGTCCTGCCTTGGTATTGGCTCTGAGATTAACTAGACTATGATGTCACGCTCCTATCCTGCCTTGGTATAGGCTCTGAGATTAAATGGGCTATGATGTCATGCTCCTATCCTGCCTTGGTATAGGCTCTGAGATTAAATGGGCTATGATGTCACACTCCTATCCTGCCTTGGTATAGGCTCTGAGATTAAATGGGCTATGATGTCACACTCCTATCCTGCCTTGGTATAGGCTCTGAGATTAAATGGGCTATGATGTCACACTCCTATCCTGCCTTGGTATTGGCTCTGAGATTAAATGGGCTATGATGTCACACTCCTATCCTGCCTTGGTATTGGCTCTGAGATTAACTAGACTATGATGTCACGCTCCTATCCTGCCTTGGTATTGGCTCTGAGATTAACTAGACTATGATGTCACGCTCCTATCCTGCCTTGGTATTGGCTCTGAGATTAAATGGGCTATGATGTCACACTCCTATCCTGCCTCGGTATTGGCTCTGAGATTAAATGGGCTATGATGTCACACTCCTATCCTGCCTTGGTATTGGCTCTGAGATTAAATGGGCTATGATGTCACGCTCCTATCCTGCCTTGGTATTGGCTCTGAGATTAACTAGACTATGATGTCACGCTCCTATCCTGCCTTGGTATTGGCTTTGAGATTAACTAGACTATGATGTCACGCTCCTATCCTGCCTTGGTATTGGCTCTGAGATTAACTAGACTATGATGTCACACTCCTATTCTGCCTTGGTATTGGCTCTGAGATTAACTAGACTATGATGTCACACTCCTATCCTGCCTTGGTATAGGCTCTGAGATTAACTCGACTATGATTTCACACTCCTATCTTGCCTTGGAATAGGCTCTGAGATGAACTATACTATGATGTCACGCCCCTATCGCATAGCAAAACTGTTGGCAGTTTTAGAGAATTCAGCAGTATGTCCACCCGGCCTGAGTGTGGGACCACGTGTATGTCGTCGTGTGGACGAGGGGTGTAACCAAGCCAGACCACAGAATTCAGCAGTATGTCCACCCGGCCTGAGTGTGGGACCACGTGTATGTCGTCGTGTGGACGAGGGGTGTAACCAAGCCAGACCACAGAATTCAGCAGTATGTCCACCCGGCCTGAGTGTGGCACCACGTGTATGTCGTCGTGTGGACGAGGGGTGTAACCAAGCCAGACCACAGAATTCAGCAGTATGTCCACCCGGCCTGAGTGTGGGACCACGTGTATGTCGTCGTGTGGACGAGGGGTGTAACCAAGCCAGACCACAGAATTCAGCAGTATGTCCACCCGGCCTGAGTGTGGGACCACGTGTATGTCGTCGTGTGGACGAGGGGTGTAACCAAGCCAGACCACAGAGTTCAACAGTATGTCCACCCGGCCAGACCAGGACCTCCACATCCGTCTGAGACCAGCCACCAGCCACTTGACAGCTGATGAAACTGAGGAGTATTTTTGTCTCTAATAAAGCCCTTTTTTGGGGGGAAAAACTCATTCTGATTGGCTGGACCTGGCTCCCCAGTGGGTGGGACTATGTCCTCCGAGGCCCAGCCATGGCATGGTAGGGGGTACCCCTACCTCCCAGAGGGCGTTACACTCACTCAGGATGTCTGTCGTGTGTGTGTGTGTCCACCACTGTGAGCCACATTAAAGCACATTAAAGCTACAAGGAAGTCTTCAACTTCAATTACTCCCTGCTGCTGACGACATCGTTTGATTGAGTCATAGAAACTATCTCTCTCTCTCTCTCTCACACATCCACAGCGCCTGTTCTCTCCACACCCTCCCACTAGGTGTCCCATTGTGGATCCTCCTTAATGCAGACCAGACGTACCTCTCGACAATGTTTATTGAGCCTGCTACACCACTCTGTGTTGTGTGTTTGCGTGACTTCCTGTGTGGAAGCAGCTTACTTTCCCACGTTGCCTAGATGGGCCTCCCCCTCGCTTTTATTCTCCATCTCTCTCTCTCCCTCTCTTTGTCTGTCCTTCCCTCTCTCTCTCTTTTCCTCCCTCCCCCCTCGCTATCTCTCTCTCTCCTTCCATGTCTCCCCCTGTTTCTCTCCTTCTGTCTCTCTCTCTCACTCTGTCTCCCTCCCAATCTCTCTCCTCTCTCTCTCTCTCTCTCTTTCTCTCTCTCTCTCTCTCTCTCTCTCTCTCTCTCTCTCTCTCTCTCTCTCCTTCTGTCTCTCTCTCCTCCCTCTCTCTCTTCTCTCTGTCACCCTCCCTTTCTCTCTCTTCCTCTCTCCTCTCTCCTTCTGTCTCTGTCCCTCTCCTCTCTCTCTCTCTCTCTCTCTCTCTCTCTCTCTCTTTCCTTCTCTCTCTCCCTCCTCTCTGTCTCTCTCTCCCTCCTCTCTGTTTCTCCCTCCCTCTCTCTGTCCCTCCCTCCCTCTCTCTGTCCCTTCCTACATCCCTCTCTGTCTCTCTCCCTCCTCTCTGTCCCTCCCTCCCTCTCTCTGTCCCTCCCTCCCTCTCTCTGTCCCTCCCTCCACCCCTCTCTCTCTCTCTGTCCCTTCCTACATCCTTCTCCCTCCTTCCCAAACTCTCCCTTGTCGGGCCTCCCACAGTGACACCAGGCAGAGAAACCGAGAACCAGCCTCCAAGCCTCAATTAACAGCATAGCTAATTCAGGATAATCAATTTCCTTCAATCGTCAGACAGAAATAGCTCACCTACAATGAAGTTAGGAGGAGGTGGTAGTTTTATTGTGTGGTTAGGGGAGACTAAACTAGTATCCCAAGTGGCAATAAGACCTATGGGCCCTGGTCTAAAGTACGTGTACAGTTTGGGACACAGCCTGAGACCCACTGAGCTGATCAGCCACTTGAGGCGGTCTCTTTCAGGCTGGGAGCCATGCATCCACAGCAGTCTCTTTCAGGCTGGGAGCCATGCTGGGAGCCATGCATCCACAGCAGTCTCTTTCAGGCTGGGAGCCATGCTGGGAGCCATGCATCCACAGCAGTCTCTTTCAGGCTGGGAGCCATGCTGGGAGCCATGCATCCACAGCGCTCTCTTTCAGGCTGGGAGCCATGCATCCACAGCAGTCTCTTTCAGGTTGGGAGCCATGCTGGGAGCCATGCATCCACAGTGGTCTCTTTCAGGCTGGGAGCCATGCATCCACAGGCTGGGAGCCATGCATCCACAGCAGTCTCTTTCAGGCTGGGAGCCATGCATCCACAGCAGTCTCTTTCAGGCTGGGGCCAGGCTTGAAATGATGCACATAACTCTGCAATGTTGGGTTGTATTGGAGAGAGTCTCAGTCTTAAATCATTTCCCACAAACAGTCTGTGCCTGTATTCAGTTTTCATGCTAGTGAGGGCCGAGAATCCACTCTCACAATAGGTACGTGTTTGCAAAGGGCATCAGTGTCTTAACAGCACGATTTGCCAAGGCAGGATACTCTGAGTGCAGCCCTATCCAGAAATCTGACAGTGGCTTCTGATTAAATTACATTTTCACAGAATCGCTTGTTGCAATTTCAATGAGGCTCTCTTGTTCAGATATCAGTAAGTGGACTGGAGGCAGGGCATGAAAGGGATAACGAATCCAGTTGTTTGTGTCGTCCGTTTCGGGAAAGTACCTGCTTATTTGCACATCCAACTCACTCAGGTGCTTTGCTATTTATCACATTTGACATCGTCGGTGAGATTGAGTTCATTTGCACACAAAACAATCATACAATGATGGAAAGACCTGTGTGTTGTTCTTGTTCATGCAGACAGAGAAGAGCTCCAACTTCGTAGTCTGTGTTGTTCTTGTTCATGCAGACAGAGAAGAGCTCCAACTTCGTAGTCTGTGTTGTTCTTGTTAATGCAGACAGAGAAGAGCTCCAACTTCTTAGTCTGTGTTGTTCTTGTTCATGCAGACAGAGAAGAGCTCCAACTTCGTAGTCTGTGTTGTTCTTGTTAATGCAGACAGAGAAGATCTCCAACTTCGTAGTCTGTGTTGTTCTTGTTAATGCAGACAGAGAAGAGCTCCAACTTCTTAGTCTGTGTTGTTCTTGTTCATGCAGACAGAGAAGAGCTCCAACTTCTTAGTCTGTGTTGTCTTTGTTCATGCAGGCAGAGAAGAGCTCCAACTTCTTAGTCTGTGTTGTTCTTGTTCATGCAGACAGAGAAGAGATCCAACTTCTTAGTCTGTGTTGTTCTTGTTCATGCAGACAGAGAAGAGCTCCAACTTCTTAGTCTGTGTTGTCTTTGTTCATGCAGGCAGAGAAGAGCTCCAACTTCTTAGTCTGTGTTGTCTTTGTTCATGCAGGCAGAGAAGAGCTCCAACTTCTTAGTCTGTGTTGTCTTTGTTTATGCAGACAGAGAAGAGATCCAACTTCTTAGTCTGTGTTGTCTTTGTTCATGCAGACAGAAAAGAGCTCCAACTTCTTAGTCTGTGTTGTCTTTGTTCATGCAGACAGAGAAGAGATCCAACTTCTTAGTCTGTGTTGTCTTTGTTAATGTTAATGAAAGAGTGAAGGTTTCATTGAGTTGTGAGATAGTACTGTAGCACATATAACACACTGTGGCTGAGGAAAGGCACTACTCCCAATATAAGTGAACCCCAAAACAATGTAGTTCTCATCATATTTACGCCTCTTCGATGGTCCAACGTCCCTGTCTGTTGTTCGGTGCCATCTATTTTGTGAAGTGCACCAGTCCCTCCTGCAGCAAAGCACCCCCACAACATGATGCTGCCACCCCCGTGCTTCACGGTTGGGATGGTGTTCTTCGGCTTGCAAACCTCCCACTTTTTCCTCCAAACATAACGATGGTCATTATGGCCAAACAGTTCAGAGGACATTTCTCCAAAAGGTACGATCTTTGTCCCCATGTGCAGTTGAAAACCGTAGTCTGGCATTTTTATGGCGGTTTTGGAGCAGTGGTTTCTTCCTTGATGAGCGGCCTTTCAAGTTATGTCGATATAGGACTAGTTTTACTGTGGATACAGATACTTTTGTACCAGTTTCCTCCAGCATCTTCACAAGGTCCTTTGCTGTTGTTCTGGGATTGATTTGCACTTTTCATGCCAAAGTACGTTCATCTCTAGGAGACAGAACGCGCCTCCTTCCTGAGCGGTATGACGGCTGCGTGGTCCCATGGTGTTTATACTTGCGTACTGTTGTTTGTACAGATGAACGTGGTGCCTTCAGGCGTTTGGAAATTGCTCCTGAAGATGAACCAGACTTGTGGAGGTCTTGGCTAATTTCTTTTGATTTTCCCATGATGTCAAGCAAAGAAGCACTGAGTTTGAAGGTCGGCCTTGAAATACATCCACAGGTACACCTCCAATTGACTCAAATTATGTCAATTAGCCTATCAGAAGCTTCTAAAGCCATGACATAATTTTCTGGATTTTTCCAAGCTGTTTAAAGGCACAGTCAACTTAGTGTATGTAAACTTCTGACCCACTGGAGTTGTGATACAGTGAATTATAAGTGAAATAATCTGTCTGTAAACAATTTTTGGAAATATGACTTGTGTCATGCACAGAGTAGATGTCCTAACCGACTTGCCAAAACTATAGTTTGTTAACAAGAAATTTGTGGAGTGGTTGAAAAATTAGTTTTAATGACTCCAACCTAAGTGTATGTAAACATCCGACTTCAACTGTATGTCGCCACAGACTGATACATGTCCCTGGGCCTGGAAATGATTGATTTCCCCCACCAGGATGGAGAAGCTGTCTTCATTAAAGTATGGGGATTCTAGTGGGGGGATATAGGTAGCACACAGGAGGACATTTTCCTCTGTTGAGGTCATTTCCTTTTGAATTTCAAGCCAGATGTAAAATGTTCCTGTTTTGATGAATTTAATGGAGTGAGTTAGGTCTGCTCTATACCAAATTAGCATACCCCCTGAGTCCCTTCCCTGTTTCACACCTGGTAGTTTGGTGGATGGGACTACCAGTTCTCTGTAACCTAGAGGGCAACCAGTGGGTATGTCTCCTCTATACCACCCACCTGGTAGTGTGGTGCATGGGACTACCAGCTCTCTGTAACCTAGAGGGCAACCAGTGGGTCCGTCTCCTCTATACCACCCAACTGGTAGTTTGGTGGATGGGACTACCAGCTCTTTGTAACCTAGAGGGCAACCAGTGGGTCCATCTCCTCTATACCATGTTTCACACCTGGTAGTGTGGTGGATGGGACTTCCAGCTCTCTAACCTAGAGGGCAACCAGTGGGTCTGTCTCCTCTATACCATGTTTCTTGCAGGATGACCATGTCTGTATTACCGATTTCTTTGGTGAAGTCCGGGTTCCTGCTCTTTAGGCCAAAGGCAGATGACCTCTGACCTGGGATATTCCAGGATGAGATGGTGAAGGCTTTGTGTTCCATAGTGTCCAATGTTGTTAGTCGTGTGGTTTGGCCTCAGACCGGTAAGTGTGAGCAGAGCCTGCTGAGCATCTGGTACATGCCATTGGCTTGGGCTAGTGTTAAGAGTGGGGGTTGGGCCTGTTTGCCCGCTTACTAGCTGGGCGTATGTGTGACTTCCATGTTGAGGCCCTCTTTGCGGTGGTGGGGGGCATGGGGTTGGCAGGAGGGGCGTTATCTGTGTTGCGTTTGAGAGCGATGTCCTTTAGGGTCCGGGCCGAAGGTGGGCACTGCTTCCTTGTAGAGGTGGACCTGGTCATAGAGGCTGTTCAAGTCCAGGGTGGACCTGGTCATAGAGGCTGTTCTAGTCCAGGGTGGACCTGGTCATAGAGGCTGTTCAAGTCCAGGGTGGACCTGGTCATAGAGGCTGTTCTAGTCCAGGGTGGACCTGGTCATAGAGGCTGTTCTAGTCCATGGTGGACCTGGTCATAGAGGCTGTTCTAGTCCAGGGTGGACCTGGTCATAGAGGCTGTTCTAGTCCAGGGTGGACCTGGTCATAGAGGCTGTTCTAGTCCAGGGTGGACCTGGTCATAGAGGCTGTTCTAGTCCAGGGTGGACCTGGTCATAGAGGCTGTTCTAGTCCAGGGTGGACCTGGTCATAGAGGCTGTTCTAGTCCAGGGTGGACCTGGTCATAGAGGCTGTTCTAGTCCAGGGTGGACCTGGTCATAGAGTCTGTTCTAGTCCAGGGTGGACCTGGTCATAGAGGCTGTTCTAGTCCAGGGTGGACCTGGTCATAGAGGCTGTTCTAGTCCAGGGTGGACCTGGTCATAGAGGCTGTTCTAGTCCAGGGTGGACCTGGTCATAGAGGCTGTTCAAGTCCAGGGTGGACCTGGTCATAGAGGCTGTTCTAGTCCAGGGTGGACCTGGTCATAGAGGCTGTTCTAGTCCAGGGTGGACCTGGTCATAGAGGCTGTTCTAGTCCAGGGTGGAGTGGTGGGCCAGGAAAACATTTGGTTTTGAGGCACAGTCACGGGAAATACTTGCGTTTACCGGCTGTATGGTAGCAGGGTGGAGATAACCACTCAATTCAATTCAAGGGGATTTATTGGCATGGGAAACATGTGTTAACATTGCCAAAGCACTCTCTCCCTCCCTCCCACGCGCTCTCTCTCTACCTCCCACTCTCCCTCTGTCTCCCTCCCTCCCACTCTCTCTCCCTCCCACTCTCTCCCTCCCACTCTCTCTCCCTCCCACTCTCTCTCTCTCTCTCTCCCTCCCACTCTCTCTCCCTCCATCTCTCTCCCTCCCACTCTCTCTCCCTCCCACTCTCTCTCCCTCCCACTCTCTCCCTCCCACTCTCTCTCCCTCCCACTCTCTCTCCCTCCGTCTCCCTCCCTCCCACGCTCTCTCCCTCCGTCTCCCTCTCTCCCACTCTCTCCCTCCCACTCTCTCTCCCTCCGTCTCCCTCCCTCCCACTCTCTCTCCCTCCGTCTCCCTCCCACTCTCTCTCCCTCCGTCTCCCTCCCTCCCACTCTCTCTCCCTCTCTCAGCACCTGTAGAACCTGTGCAGTGGTGTGTTCCTCCGGTCCAGCTGCTCTCCTCTCCTTCCAGCTCCTCAGTCCTCTGCCAAGTCAGGGGCCGTAGGGCTCTGGATAAAATGTGTTCACTGTGTAGTGCATAGGGTACAGTTTGGGATGCAGTCCTCCTGGCCTTGGCCATAGGGTACAGTTTGGGATGCAGTCCTCCTGGCCTTGGCCATAGGGTACAGTTTGGGATGCAGTCCTCCAGGCCTTGGCCATAGGGTACAGTTTGGGATGCAGTCCTCCAGGCCTTGGACATAGGGTACAGTTTGGGATGCAGTCCTCCAGGCCTTGGACATAGGGTACAGTTTGGGATGCAGTCCTCCAGGCCTTGGCCATAGGGTACAGTTTGGGATGCAGTCCTCCTGGCCTTGGCCATAGGGTACAGTTTGGGATGCAGTCCTCCTGGCCTTGGCCATAGGTTACAGTTTGGGATGCAGTCCTCCTGGCCTTGGCCATAGGGTACAGTTTGGGATGCTGTCCTCCTGGGCTTGGCCATAGGGTACAGTTTGGAATGCAGTCCTCCTGGCCTTGGCCATAGGGTACAGTTTGGGATGCAGTCCTCCTGGCCTTGGCCCATGTTGCACTTGGCATTTCCTCTCGCCCTAGGGCCACACATGACGTGAGAAGAGAGGGCCAGGCAGACCCACCCCGCCCTGGGAAAGGCCCCTGTGGACAGGGGATAGAGAGGGAGAGAGAAAGGGTGTGTTTGTGTGATCATAAGAGAGATCAGGGGGGGTTGTGGGGTGGCGGAGAACTCTGGTGAATTTTGGGAGAGAAACACTGACTCACTCCAACAGCCAGCTGGACTGGGAAAGATGAAGGAATGAGGGAGAAAGAGAACAAGAGAAGCAAGAAATATGGAGAAAGATGGGAGGCAACAGAGGAGGGGTAGGAGAGAGGGACATGGAGAGGGAGAGAGGAACAGGGAGAGGGAGAGAGGAACAGGGAGAGAGGGACAGGGAGAGAGGGACATGGAGAGAGGGACATGGAGAGGGAGAGAGGAACAGGGAGAGGGAGAGAGGAACAGGGAGAGAGGGACAGGGAGAGAGGGACAGGGAGAGAGGAACAGGGAGAGGGAGGGAGGAACAGAGAGAGAGGAACAGGGAGAGGGAGAGAGGAACAGGGAGAGGGAGGGAGGAACAGGGAGAGAGGAACAGGGAGAGAGGGATATGGAGAGGGAGAGAGGAACAGGGAGAAGGAGGGAGGAACAGGGAGAGGGAGAAAGGAACAGGGAGAGGGAGGGAGGAACAGGGAGAGGGAGGGAGGAACAGGGAGAGGGAGGGAGGAACAGGGAGAGAGGGATATGGAGAGGGAGAGAGGAACAGGGAGAGAGGGACATGGAGAGGGAGAGAGGGACAGGGAGAGAGGGACATGGAGGGAGAGAGGGACAGGGAGAGAGGGACAGGGAGAGAGGAACAGGGAGAGGGAGGGAGGAACAGAGAGAGAGGAACAGGGAGAGAGGGACATGGAGAGGGAGAGAGGAACAGGGAGAGGGAGGGAGGAACAGGGAGAGAGGAACAGGGAGAGGGAGGGAGGAACAGGGAGAGGGAGGGAGGATTAGGGAGCGGGAGGGAGGAACAGGGAGAGAGGGACATGGAGAGGGAGAGAGGGACAGGGAGAGGGAGGGAGGAACAGAGAGAGAGGAACAGGGAGAGGGAGGGAGGAACAGGGAGAGGGAGAGAGGAACAGGGAGAGGGAGGGAGGAACGGAGAGAGAGGAACAGGGAGAGGGAGGGTTAAACAGGGAGGGAGGAACAGGGAGAGAGGAACAGGGAGAGAGGGAGAGGGAGGGAGGAACAGGGAGAGAGGAACAGGGAGAGGGAGAGAGGAACAGGGAGAGGGAGGGAGGAACAGGGAGAGAGGAACAGGGAGAGGGAGGGAGGAACAGGGAGGGAGGAACAGGGAGGGAGGAACAGGGAGAGAGGAACAGGGAGAAAGGAACATGGAGAGGGAGAGAGGAACAGGGAGAGGGAGAGGGAGGGAGGAACAGAGACATGGAGAGAGGAACAGAAGGAGGGAAGGAGGAACAGGGAGAGGGAGGGAGGAACAGGGAGAGGGAGAGAGGAACAGGGAGAGGGAGAGAGGAACAGAGAGAGGGAGGGAGGAACAGGGAGAGGGAGGGAGGAACAGGGAGAGGGAGGGAGGAACAGGGAGAGAGGAACAGGGAGAGGGAGGGAGGAACAGGGAGAGGGAGGGAGGAACAGGGAGAGAGGAACAGGAAGAGAGTAACAGGGAGAGAGGAACAGGGAGAGGGAGGGAGGGAGGGAGGGAGGGAGGGAGAGGGAGAGAGCTGGTTAGGAAGGAGAAGGGCGGAGTGTCAGAGAGAGAGAAATGTGTTGACAAGAGTTGTCAGTATTAGCCGTTCCTCTCAGGCTGGGATACAGAAATTAGAGACTGGGTCTGCCTCCCAAATATCACAGGTCTCTGGTCAAAAGAAGTGCACTATATAGGGAATAGGCTGCCATTTGGGTAGCAGGCTGACTGATTGTTTCACCATTTGCATTCATAGCAGCTTCCAGCCTTTTGTCATCAGACACAACGTCTCCCTTTATGAAGCTCTAGTAGAAGATGCAGAGTTCTCTACTTTGAACTGTGTCTCAGTGCAGGAACCAATCCCGTCCACTTTGAACTGTGACTCAGTGCAGGAACCAATCCCGTTCACTTTGAACTGTGACTCAGTGGAGGAACTAATCCCGTCCACTTTGAACTGTGACTCAGTGGAGGAACCAATCCCGTTCACTTTGAACTGTGACTCAGTGGAGGAACCAATCCCGTTCACTTTGAACTGTGACTCAGTGGAGGAACCAATCCCGTTCGCTTTGAACTGTGACTCAGTGCAGGAACTAATCCCGTTCACTTTGAACTGTGACTCAGTTGAGGAACCAATCCCATACACTTTGAACTGTGACTCAGTGGAGGAACCAATCCCGTTCACTTTGAACTGTGACTCAGTGGAGGAACCAATCCCGTTCACTTTGAACTGTGACTCAGGGGAGGAACCAATCCCGTTCACTTTGAACTGTGACACAGTGCAGGAACCAATCCCGTCCACTTTGAACTGTGACTTAGTGCAGGAACTAATTCCATCCACTTTGAACTGTGACTCAGGGCAGGAACCAATCCCTCCCACATTGAACTGTGATTCAGTGGAGGAACCAATCCCGTCCACATTGAACTGTGAGTCAGTGGAGGAACCAATCTCGTTCACTTTGAACTGTGACTCAGGGCAGGAACCAATCCCGCCCACTTTGAACTGTGACTCAGTGGAGGAACCAATCCCGTCCACTTTGAACTGTGACTCAGTGGAGGAACCAATCCCGTCCACATTGAACTGTGATTCAGTGGAGGAACCAATCCCGTCCACTTTGAACTATGACTCAGTGGAGGAACCAATCCCGTCCACATTGAACTGTGACTCAGTGGATGAACCAATCCCGTTCACTTTGAACTGTGACTCAGGGCAGGAACCAATCCCGCCCACTTTGAACTGTGATTCAGTGGAGGAACTAATCCCGTTTACTTTGAACTGTGACTCAGTGCAGGAACTAATCCCGTTCACTTTGAACTGTGACTCAGTTGAGGAACCAATCCCATACACTTTGAACTGTGACTCAGTGGAGGAACCAATCCCGTTCACTTTGAACTGTGACTCAGTGGAGGAACCAATCCCGTTCACTTTGAACTGTGACTCAGGGGAGGAACCAATCCCGTTCACTTTGAACTGTGACACAGTGCAGGAACCAATCCCGTCCACTTTGAACTGTGACTCAGTGCAGGAACTAATCCCATCCACTTTGAACTGTGACTCAGGGCAGGAACCAATCCCGCCCACTTTGAACTGTGATTCAGTGGAGGAACCAATCCCGTCCACATTGAACTGTGACTCAGTGGAGGAACCAATCCCGTTCACTTTGAACTGTGACTCAGGGCAGGAACCAATCCCGCCCACTTTGAACTGTGACTCAGTGGAGGAACCAATCCCGTCCACTTTGAACTGTGACTCAGTGGAGGAACCAATCCCGTCCACATTGAACTGTGATTCAGTGGAGGAACCAATTCCGCCCACTTTGAACTGTGACTCAGTGGAGGAACCAATCCCGTCCACATTGAACTGTGACTCAGTGGATGAACCAATCCCGTTCACTTTGAACTGTGACTCAGGGCAGGAACCAATCCCGCCCACTTTGAACTGTGACTCAGTGGAGGAACCAATCCCGTTCACTTTGAACTGTGACTCAGTGGAGGAACCAATCCCGTCCACTTTGAACTGTGACTCAGTGGAGGAACCAATCCCGTTCACTTTGAACTGTGACTCAGTGCAGGAACTAATCCCGTTCATTTCGAACTGTGACTCAGTTGAGGAACCAATCCCATACACTTTGAACTGTGACTCAGTGGAGGAACCAATCCCGTTCACTTTGAACTGTGACTCAGTGGAGGAACCAATCCCGTTCACTTTCAACTGTGACTCAGTGGAGGAACCAATCCCGTTCACTTTGAACTGTGACACAGTGCAGGAACCAATCCCGTCCACTTTGAACTGTGACTCAGTGCAGGAACTAATCCCATCTACTTTGAACTGTGACTCAGGGCAGGAACCAATCCCGCCAACTTTGAACTGTGATTCAGTGGAGGAACTAATTCCGTCCACATTGAACTGTGACTCAGTGGAGGAACCAATCCCGTTCACTTTGGACTGTGACTCAGGGCAGGAACCAATCCCGCCCACTTTGAACTGTGATTCAGTAGAGGAACCAATCCCGTCCACTTTGAACTGTGACTCAGTGGAGGAACCAATCCTGTTCACTTTGAACTGTGACTCAGTGGAGAAACCAATCCCGTTCACTTTGAACTGTGACTCAGTGGAGGAACCAATCCCATCCACTTTGAACTATGACTCAGTGGAGGAACCAATCCCGTTTACTTTGAACTGTGACTCAGTGGAGGAACCAATCCCGTTCAACCAATCCCGTCCACTTTGAACTGTGACTCAGTGCAGGAACCAATCCCGTCCACTTTGAACTGTGACTCAGTGCAGGAACCAATCCCGTCCACTTTGAAGTGTGACTCAGTGCAGGAACCAATCCCGTCCACTTTGAACTGTGACTCAGTGCAGGAACCAATCCCGTTCACTTTGAACTGTGACTCAGTGGAGGAACTAATCCCGTCCACTTTGAACTGTGACTCAGTGGAGGAACCAATCCCGTTCACTTTGAACTGTGACTCAGTGGAGGAACCAATCCCGTTCACTTTGAACTGTGACTCAGTGGAGGAACCAATCCCGTTCGCTTTGAACTGTGACTCAGTGCAGGAACTAATCCCGTTCACTTTGAACTGTGACTCAGTTGAGGAACCAATCCCATACACTTTGAACTGTGACTCAGTGGAGGAACCAATCCCGTTCACTTTGAACTGTGACTCAGTGGAGGAACCAATCCCGTTCACTTTGAACTGTGACTCAGGGGAGGAACCAATCCCGTTCACTTTGAACTGTGACACAGTGCAGGAACCAATCCCGTCCACTTTGAACTGTGACTTAGTGCAGGAACTAATTCCATCCACTTTGAACTGTGACTCAGGGCAGGAACCAATCCCTCCCACATTGAACTGTGATTCAGTGGAGGAACCAATCCCGTCCACATTGAACTGTGAGTCAGTGGAGGAACCAATCTCGTTCACTTTGAACTGTGACTCACGGCAGGAACCAATCCCGCCCACTTTGAACTGTGACTCAGTGGAGGAACCAATCCCGTCCACTTTGAACTGTGACTCAGTGGAGGAACCAATCCCGTCCACATTGAACTGTGATTCAGTGGAGGAACCAATCCCGTCCACTTTGAACTATGACTCAGTGGAGGAACCAATCCCGTCCACATTGAACTGTGACTCAGTGGATGAACCAATCCCGTTCACTTTGAACTGTGACTCAGGGCAGGAACCAATCCCGCCCACTTTGAACTGTGATTCAGTGGAGGAACTAATCCCGTTTACTTTGAACTGTGACTCAGTGCAGGAACTAATCCCGTTCACTTTGAACTGTGACTCAGTTGAGGAACCAATCCCATACACTTTGAACTGTGACTCAGTGGAGGAACCAATCCCGTTCACTTTGAACTGTGACTCAGTGGAGGAACCAATCCCGTTCACTTTGAACTGTGACTCAGGGGAGGAACCAATCCCGTTCACTTTGAACTGTGACACAGTGCAGGAACCAATCCCGTCCACTTTGAACTGTGACTCAGTGCAGGAACTAATCCCATCCACTTTGAACTGTGACTCAGGGCAGGAACCAATCCCGCCCACTTTGAACTGTGATTCAGTGGAGGAACCAATCCCGTCCACATTGAACTGTGACTCAGTGGAGGAACCAATCCCGTTCACTTTGAACTGTGACTCAGGGCAGGAACCAATCCCGCCCACTTTGAACTGTGACTCAGTGGAGGAACCAATCCCGTCCACTTTGAACTGTGACTCAGTGGAGGAACCAATCCCGTCCACATTGAACTGTGATTCAGTGGAGGAACCAATTCCGCCCACTTTGAACTGTGACTCAGTGGAGGAACCAATCCCGTCCACATTGAACTGTGACTCAGTGGATGAACCAATCCCGTTCACTTTGAACTGTGACTCAGGGCAGGAACCAATCCCGCCCACTTTGAACTGTGACTCAGTGGAGGAACCAATCCCGTTCACTTTGAACTGTGACTCAGTGGAGGAACCAATCCCGTCCACTTTGAACTGTGACTCAGTGGAGGAACCAATCCCGTTCACTTTGAACTGTGACTCAGTGCAGGAACTAATCCCGTTCATTTCGAACTGTGACTCAGTTGAGGAACCAATCCCATACACTTTGAACTGTGACTCAGTGGAGGAACCAATCCCGTTCACTTTGAACTGTGACTCAGTGGAGGAACCAATCCCGTTCACTTTCAACTGTGACTCAGTGGAGGAACCAATCCCGTTCACTTTGAACTGTGACACAGTGCAGGAACCAATCCCGTCCACTTTGAACTGTGACTCAGTGCAGGAACTAATCCCATCTACTTTGAACTGTGACTCAGGGCAGGAACCAATCCCGCCAACTTTGAACTGTGATTCAGTGGAGGAACTAATTCCGTCCACATTGAACTGTGACTCAGTGGAGGAACCAATCCCGTTCACTTTGGACTGTGACTCAGGGCAGGAACCAATCCCGCCCACTTTGAACTGTGATTCAGTAGAGGAACCAATCCCGTCCACTTTGAACTGTGACTCAGTGGAGGAACCAATCCTGTTCACTTTGAACTGTGACTCAGTGGAGAAACCAATCCCGTTCACTTTGAACTGTGACTCAGTGGAGGAACCAATCCCATCCACTTTGAACTATGACTCAGTGGAGGAACCAATCCCGTTTACTTTGAACTGTGACTCAGTGGAGGAACCAATCCCGTTCAACCAATCCCGTCCACTTTGAACTGTGACTCAGTGCAGGAACCAATCCCGTCCACTTTGAACTGTGACTCAGTGCAGGAACCAATCCCGTCCACTTTGAAGTGTGACTCAGTGCAGGAACCAATCCCGTCCACTTTGAACTGTGACTCAGTGCAGGAACCAATCCCGCCCACTTTGAACTGTGATTCAGTGGAGGAACCAATCCCGTCCACATTGAACTGTGACTCAGTGGAGGAACCAATCCCATACACTTTGAACTGTGACTCAGTGGAGGAACCAATCCCGTTCACTTTGAACTGTGACTCAGTGGAGGAACCAATCCCGTTCACTTTGAACTGTGACTCAGTGGAGGAACCAATCCCGTTCACTTTGAACTGTGACACAGTGCAGGAACCAATCCCGTCCACTTTGAACTGTGACTCAGTGCAGGAACTAATCCCATCCACTTTGAACTGTGACTCAGGGCAGGAACCAATCCCGCCCACTTTGAACTGTGATTCAGTGGAGGAACCAATCCCGTCCACATTGAACTGTGACTCAGTGGAGGAACCAATCCCATCCACTTTGAACTATGACTCAGTGGAGGAACCAATCCCGTTTACTTTGAACTGTGACTCAGTGGAGGAACCAATCCCGTTCAACCAATCCCGTCCACTTTGAACTGTGACTCAGTGCAGGAACCAAACCCGTCCACTTTGAACTGTGACTCAGTGCAGGAACCAATCCCGTCCACTTTGAACTGTGACTCAGTGCAGGAACCAATCCCATCCACTTTGAACTGTGACTCAGTGCAGGAACCAATCCCGTTTACTTTGAACTGTGACTCAGTGCAGGAACCAATCCCGTCCACTTTGAACTGTGACTCAGTGCAGGAATCAATCCCGTCCACTTTGAACTGTGACTCAGTGCAGGAACCAATCCCATCCACTTTGAACTGTGACTCAGTGCAGGAACCAATCCCGTCCACTTTGAACTGTGACTCAGTGCAGGAACCAATCCCATCAGCTTTGAACTGTGAATCAGTGCAGGAACCAATCCCGTCCACTTTGAACTGTGACTCAGTGCAGGAACCAATCCCGTCCACTTTGAACTGTGACTCAGTGCAGGAACCAATCCCGCCCACTTTGAACTGTGATTCAGTGGAGGAACCAATCCCGTCCACATTGAACTGTGACTCAGTGGAGGAACCAATCCCATACACTTTGAACTGTGACTCAGTGGAGGAACCAATCCCGTTCACTTTGAACTGTGACTCAGTGGAGGAACCAATCCGGTTCACTTTGAACTGTGACTCAGTGGAGGAACCAATCCCGTTCACTTTGAACTGTGATTCAGTGGAGGAACCAATCCCGTCCACATTGAACTGTGACTCAGTGGAGGAACCAATCCCATCCACTTTGAACTATGACTCAGTGGAGGAACCAATCCCGTTTACTTTGAACTGTGACTCAGTGGAGGAACCAATCCCGTTCAACCAATCCCGTCCACTTTGAACTGTGACTCAGTGCAGGAACCAATCCCGTTCACTTTGAACTGTGACTCAGGGCAGGAACCAATCCCGCCCACTTTGAACTGTGACTCAGTGGAGGAACCAATCCCGTCCACTTTGAACTGTGACTCAGTGGAGGAACCAATCCCGTCCACATTGAACTGTGATTCAGTGGAGGAACCAATTCCGCCTACTTTGAACTGTGACTCAGTGGAGGAACCAATCCCGTCCACATTGAACTGTGACTCAGGGCAGGAACCAATCCCGCCCACTTTGAACTGTGACTTCACTTTGAACTGTGACTCAGTGGAGGAACCAATCCCGTCCACTTTGAACTGTGACTCAGTGGAGGAACCAATCCCGTTCACTTTGAACTGTGACTCAGTGCAGGAACTAATCCCGTTCATTTCGAACTGTGACTCAGTTGAGGAACCAATCCCATACACTTTGAACTGTGACTCAGTGGAGGAACCAATCCCGTTTTGAACTGTGACTCAGTTGACTTTGACTGTGACTCAGTGGAGAAACCAATCCCGTTCACTTTGACTGTGACTCAATCCCGACTCAGTGGAGGAACCAATCCCGTTCAAACTGTGACCAGTGCAGGAACCAATCCCTCAGTGCCCACTTTGAACTGTGAACCAATCCCGTTTTGAACTGTGACTCAGTTCCCGTCCAACTGTGACTCACCAATCCCGTCCACATTGAACTGTGACTTGGATGAACTCCCGTGAACTGTGACAGTCCCGCGTCCCGTCATTTCGTTGACTCAGTGCAGGAACCAATCCCGTCCACTTTGAACTGTGACTCAGTGCAGGAACTAATCCCATCTACTTTGAACTGTGACTCAGGGCAGGAACCAATCCCGCCAACTTTGAACTGTGATTCAGTGGAGGAACCAATTCCGTCCACATTGAACTGTGACTCAGTGGAGGAACCAATCCCGTTCACTTTGGACTGTGACTCAGGGCAGGAACCAATCCCGCCCACTTTGAACTGTGATTCAGTAGAGGAACCAATCCCGTCCACTTTGAACTGTGACAGGAACCAATCCTGTTCACTTTGAACTGTGACTCAGTGGAGAAACCAATCCCGTTCACTTTGAACTGTGACACAGTGCAGGAACCAATAACTCTGACTCAGTGCAGGAACTAATCCCATCTACTTTGAACTGTGACTCAGGGCAGGAACCAATCCCGCCAACTTTGAACTGTGATTCTCCCGTTCACTTTGAACTGTGACTTCAACCAATCCCGTCCACTTTGAACTGTGACTCAGTGCAGGAACCAATCCCGTCCACTTTGAACTGTGACTCAGTGCAGGAACCAATCCCGTCCACTTTGAAGTGTGACTCAGTGCAGAACTGTGACTCAGTGCAGGAACCAATCCCGCCCACTTTGAACTGTGATTCAGTGGAGGAACCAATCCCGTCCACATTGAACTGTGACTCAGTGGAGGAACCAATCCCATACACTTTGAACTGTGACTCAGTGGAGTAACCAATCCCGTTCACTTTGAACTGTGACTCAAGGAACCAATCCCGTTCACTTTGAACTGAACTGTGACTCAGGGCAGGAACCAATCCCGCCCACTTTGAACTGTGATTCAGTGGAGGAACCAATCCCGTCCACATTGAACTGTGACTCAGTGGAGGAACCAATCCCATCCACTTTGAACTATGACTCAGTGGAGGGAACCAATCCCGTTTACTTTGAACTGTGACTCAGTGGAGGAACCAATCCCGTTCAACCAATCCCGAGAACTGTGACTCAGTGCAGGAACAGTGGAGGAACCAATCCCGTTCACTTTGAACTGTGACTCAGTGGAGGAACCAATCCCGTCCACTTTGAACTGTGACTCAGTGGAGGAACCAATCCCGTTCACTTTGAACTGTGACTCAGTGCAGGAACTAATCCCGTTCATTTCGAACTGTGACTCAGTTGAGGAACCAATCCCATACACTTTGAACTGTGACTCAGTGGAGGAACCAATCCCGTTCACTTTGAACTGTGACTCAGTGGAGGAACCAATCCCGTTCACTTTCAACTGTGACTCAGTGGAGGAACCAATCCCGTTCACTTTGAACTGTGACACAGTGCAGGAACCAATCCCGTCCACTTTGAACTGTGACTCAGTGCAGGAACTAATCCCATCTACTTTGAACTGTGACTCAGGGCAGGAACCAATCCCGCCAACTTTGAACTGTGATTCAGTGGAGGAACTAATTCCGTCCACATTGAACTGTGACTCAGTGGAGGAACCAATCCCGTTCACTTTGGACTGTGACTCAGGGCAGGAACCAATCCCGCCCACTTTGAACTGTGATTCAGTAGAGGAACCAATCCCGTCCACTTTGAACTGTGACTCAGTGGAGGAACCAATCCTGTTCACTTTGAACTGTGACTCAGTGGAGAAACCAATCCCGTTCACTTTGAACTGTGACTCAGTGGAGGAACCAATCCCATCCACTTTGAACTATGACTCAGTGGAGGAACCAATCCCGTTTACTTTGAACTGTGACTCAGTGGAGGAACCAATCCCGTTCAACCAATCCCGTCCACTTTGAACTGTGACTCAGTGCAGGAACCAATCCCGTCCACTTTGAACTGTGACTCAGTGCAGGAACCAATCCCGTCCACTTTGAAGTGTGACTCAGTGCAGGAACCAATCCCGTCCACTTTGAACTGTGACTCAGTGCAGGAACCAATCCCGCCCACTTTGAACTGTGATTCAGTGGAGGAACCAATCCCGTCCACATTGAACTGTGACTCAGTGGAGGAACCAATCCCATACACTTTGAACTGTGACTCAGTGGAGGAACCAATCCCGTTCACTTTGAACTGTGACTCAGTGGAGGAACCAATCCCGTTCACTTTGAACTGTGACTCAGTGGAGGAACCAATCCCGTTCACTTTGAACTGTGACACAGTGCAGGAACCAATCCCGTCCACTTTGAACTGTGACTCAGTGCAGGAACTAATCCCATCCACTTTGAACTGTGACTCAGGGCAGGAACCAATCCCGCCCACTTTGAACTGTGATTCAGTGGAGGAACCAATCCCGTCCACATTGAACTGTGACTCAGTGGAGGAACCAATCCCATCCACTTTGAACTATGACTCAGTGGAGGAACCAATCCCGTTTACTTTGAACTGTGACTCAGTGGAGGAACCAATCCCGTTCAACCAATCCCGTCCACTTTGAACTGTGACTCAGTGCAGGAACCAAACCCGTCCACTTTGAACTGTGACTCAGTGCAGGAACCAATCCCGTCCACTTTGAACTGTGACTCAGTGCAGGAACTGTGACAATCCCATCCACTTTGAACTGTGACACTTTCCCGTTGAACTGTGACTCAGTGCAGGAATCAATCCCGTCCACTTTGAACTGTGACTCAGAACTCAGTGCAGGAACCAAGGAACCAATCCCGTTCCCGTCCACTTTGAACTGTGACTCAGTGCAGGAACCAATCCCATCAGCTTTGAACTGTGAATCAGTGCAGGAACCAATCCCGTCCACTTTGAACTGTGACTCAGTGCAGGAACCAATCCCGTCCACTTTGTGTGACTCAGTGCAGGAACCAATCCCGCCCACTTTGAACTGTGATTCAGTGGAGGAACCAATCCCGTCCACATTGAACTGTGACTCAGTGGAGGAACCAATCCCATACACTTTGAACTGTGACTCAGTGGAGGTGACAGGAACCAATCCCATCCACTTTGAACTGTGACTCAGTGCAGGAACCAATCCCGTCCACTTTGAACTGTGACTCAGTGCAGGAACCAATCCCATCAGCTTTGAACTGTGAATCAGTGCAGGAACCAATCCCGTCCACTTTGACTCAGTGCAGGAACCAATCCCATCCACTTTGAACTGTGACTCAGTGCAGGAACCAATCCCGTTTACTTTGAACTGTGACTCAGTGCAGGAACCAATCCCGTCCACTTTGAACTGTGACTCAGTGCAGGAATCAATCCCGTCCACTTTGAACTGTGACTCAGTGCAGGAACCAATCCCATCCACTTTGAACTGTGACTCAGTGCAGGAACCAATCCCGTCCACTTTGAACTGTGACTCAGTGCAGGAACCAATCCCATCAGCTTTGAACTGTGAATCAGTGCAGGAACCAATCCCGTCCACTTTGAACTGTGACTCAGTGCAGGAACCAATCCCGTCCACTTTGAACTGTGACTCAGTGCAGGAACCAATCCCGCCCACTTTGAACTGTGATTCAGTGGAGGAACCAATCCCGTCCACATTGAACTGTGACTCAGTGGAGGAACCAATCCCATACACTTTGAACTGTGACTCAGTGGAGGAACCAATCCCGTTCACTTTGAACTGTGACTCAGTGGAGGAACCAATCCGGTTCACTTTGAACTGTGACTCAGTGGAGGAACCAATCCCGTTCACTTTGAACTGTGATTCAGTGGAGGAACCAATCCCGTCCACATTGAACTGTGACTCAGTGGAGGAACCAATCCCATCCACTTTGAACTATGACTCAGTGGAGGAACCAATCCCGTTTACTTTGAACTGTGACTCAGTGGAGGAACCAATCCCGTTCAACCAATCCCGTCCACTTTGAACTGTGACTCAGTGCAGGAACCAATCCCGTTCACTTTGAACTGTGACTCAGGGCAGGAACCAATCCCGCCCACTTTGAACTGTGACTCAGTGGAGGAACCAATCCCGTCCACTTTGAACTGTGACTCAGTGGAGGAACCAATCCCGTCCACATTGAACTGTGATTCAGTGGAGGAACCAATTCCGCCTACTTTGAACTGTGACTCAGTGGAGGAACCAATCCCGTCCACATTGAACTGTGACTCAGGGCAGGAACCAATCCCGCCCACTTTGAACTGTGACTCAGTGGAGGAACCAATCCCGTTCACTTTGAACTGTGACTCAGTGGAGGAACCAATCCCGTTCACTTTGAACTGTGACTCAGTGGAGGAACCAATCCCGTTCACTTTGAACTGTGACTCAGTGCAGGAACTAATCCCGTTCATTTTGAACTGTGACTCAGTTGAGGAACCAATCCCATACACTTTGAACTGTGACTCAGTGGAGGAACCAATCCCGTTCACTTTGAACTGTGACTCAGTGGAGGAACCAATCCCGTTCACTTTCAACTGTGACTCAGTGGAGGAACCAATCCCGTTCACTTTGAACTGTGACACAGTGCAGGAACCAATCCCGTCCACTTTGAACTGTGACTCAGTGCAGGAACTAATCCCATCTACTTTGAACTGTGACTCAGGGCAGGAACCAATCCCGCCAACTTTGAACTGTGATTCAGTGGAGGAACCAATTCCGTCCACATTGAACTGTGACTCAGTGGAGGAACCAATCCCGTTCACTTTGGACTGTGACTCAGGGCAGGAACCAATCCCGCCCACTTTAAACTGTGATTCAGTAGAGGAACCAATCCCGTCCACTTTGAACTGTGACTCAGTGGAGGAACCAATCCTGTTCACTTTGAACTGTGACTCAGTGGAGAAACCAATCCCGTTCACTTTGAACTGTGACTCAGTGGAGGAACCAATCCCATCCACTTTGAACTATGACTCAGTGGAGGAACCAATCCCGTTTACTTTGAACTGTGACTCAGTGGAGGAACCAATCCCGTTCAACCAATCCCGTCCACTTTGAACTGTGACTCAGTGCAGGAACCAATCCTGTCCACTTTGAACTGTGACTCAGTGCAGGAACCAATCCCGTCCACTTTGAAGTGTGACTCAGTGCAGGAACCAATCCCGTCCACTTTGAACTGTGACTCAGTGCAGGAACCAATCCCGCCCACTTTGAACTGTGATTCAGTGGAGGAACCAATCCCGTCCACATTGAACTGTGACTCAGTGGAGGAACCAATCCCATACACTTTGAACTGTGACTCAGTGGAGGAACCAATCCCGTTCACTTTGAACTGTGACTCAGTGGAGGAACCAATCCGGTTCACTTTGAACTGTGACTCAGTGGAGGAACCAATCCCGTTCACTTTGAACTGTGACACAGTGCAGGAACCAATCCCGTCCACTTTGAACTGTGACTCAGTGCAGGAACTAATCCCATCCACTTTGAACTGTGACTCAGGGCAGGAACCAATCCCGCCCACTTTGAACTGTGATTCAGTGGAGGAACCAATCCCGTCCACATTGAACTGTGACTCAGTGGAGGAACCAATCCCATCCACTTTGAACTATGACTCAGTGGAGGAACCAATCCCGTTTACTTTGAACTGTGACTCAGTGGAGGAACCAATCCCGTTCAACCAATCCCGTCCACTTTGAACTGTGACTCAGTGCAGGAACCAATCCCGTTCACTTTGAACTGTGACTCAGGGCAGGAACCAATCCCGCCCACTTTGAACTGTGACTCAGTGGAGGAACCAATCCCGTCCACTTTGAACTGTGACTCAGTGGAGGAACCAATCCCGTCCACATTGAACTGTGATTCAGTGGAGGAACCAATTCCGCCCACTTTGAACTGTGACTCAGTGGAGGAACCAATCCCGTCCACATTGAACTGTGACTCAGTGGATGAACCAATCCCGTTCACTTTGAACTGTGACTCAGGGCAGGAACCAATCCCGCCCACTTTGAACTGTGACTCAGTGGAGGAACCAATCCCGTTCACTTTGAACTGTGACTCAGTGGAGGAACCAATCCCGTTCACTTTGAACTGTGACTCAGTGGAGGAACCAATCCCGTTCACTTTGAACTGTGACTCAGTGCAGGAACTAATCCCGTTCATTTTGAACTGTGACTCAGTTGAGGAACCAATCCCATACACTTTGAACTGTGACTCAGTGGAGGAACCAATCCCGTTCACTTTGAACTGTGACTCAGTGGAGGAACCAATCCCGTTCACTTTCAACTGTGACTCAGTGGAGGAACCAATCCCGTTCACTTTGAACTGTGACACAGTGCAGGAACCAATCCCGTCCACTTTGAACTGTGACTCAGTGCAGGAACTAATCCCATCTACTTTGAACTGTGACTCAGGGCAGGAACCAATCCCGCCAACTTTGAACTGTGATTCAGTGGAGGAACCAATTCCGTCCACATTGAACTGTGACTCAGTGGAGGAACCAATCCCGTTCACTTTGGACTGTGACTCAGGGCAGGAACCAATCCCGCCCACTTTGAACTGTGATTCAGTAGAGGAACCAATCCCGTCCACTTTGAACTGTGACTCAGTGGAGGAACCAATCCTGTTCACTTTGAACTGTGACTCAGTGGAGAAACCAATCCCGTTCACTTTGAACTGTGACACAGTGCAGGAACCAATCCCGTCCACTTTGAACTCTGACTCAGTGCAGGAACTAATCCCATCTACTTTGAACTGTGACTCAGGGCAGGAACCAATCCCGCCAACTTTGAACTGTGATTCAGTGGAGGAACCAATTCCGTCCACATTGAACTGTGACTCAGTGGAGGAACCAATCCCGTTCACTTTGGACTGTGACTCAGGGCAGGAACCAATCCCGCCCACTTTGAACTGTGATTCAGTAGAGGAACCAATCCCGTCCACTTTGAACTGTGACTCAGTGGAGGAACCAATCCTGTTCACTTTGAACTGTGACTCAGTGGAGAAACCAATCCCGTTCACTTTGAACTGTGACTCAGTGGAGGAACCAATCCCATCCACTTTGAACTATGACTCAGTGGAGGAACCAATCCCGTTTACTTTGAACTGTGACTCAGTGGAGGAACCAATCCCGTTCAACCAATCCCGTCCACTTTGAACTGTGACTCAGTGCAGGAACCAATCCCGTCCACTTTGAACTGTGACTCAGTGCAGGAACCAATCCCGTCCACTTTGAAGTGTGACTCAGTGCAGGAACCAATCCCGTCCACTTTGAACTGTGACTCAGTGCAGGAACCAATCCCGCCCACTTTGAACTGTGATTCAGTGGAGGAACCAATCCCGTCCACATTGAACTGTGACTCAGTGGAGGAACCAATCCCATACACTTTGAACTGTGACTCAGTGGAGTAACCAATCCCGTTCACTTTGAACTGTGACTCAGTGGAGGAACCAATCCCGTTCACTTTGAACTGTGACTCAGTGGAAGAACCAATCCCGTTCACTTTGAACTGTGACACAGTGCAGGAACCAATCCCGTCCACTTTGAACTGTGACTCAGTGCAGGAACTAATCCCATCCACTTTGAACTGTGACTCAGGGCAGGAACCAATCCCGCCCACTTTGAACTGTGATTCAGTGGAGGAACCAATCCCGTCCACATTGAACTGTGACTCAGTGGAGGAACCAATCCCATCCACTTTGAACTATGACTCAGTGGAGGAACCAATCCCGTTTACTTTGAACTGTGACTCAGTGGAGGAACCAATCCCGTTCAACCAATCCCGTCCACTTTGAACTGTGACTCAGTGCAGGAACCAATCCCGTCCACTTTGAACTGTGACTCAGTGCAGGAACCAATCCCGTCCACTTTGAACTGTGACTCAGTGCAGGAACCAATCCCATCCACTTTGAACTGTGACTCAGTGCAGGAACCAATCCCGTTTACTTTGAACTGTGACTCAGTGGAGGAACCAATCCCGTTCACTTTGAACTGTGACTCAGTGGAGGAACCAATCCCGTTTACTTTGAACTGTGACTCAGTGCAGGAACCAATCCCGTCCACTTTGAACTGTGACTCAGTGCAGGAACCAATCCCATCCACTTTGAACTGTGAATCAGTGCAGGAACCAATCCCGTCCACTTTGAACTGTGACTCAGTGCAGGAACCAATCCCGCCCACTTTGAACTGTGATTCAGTGGAGGAACCAATCCCGTCCACATTGAACTGTGACTCAGTGGAGGAACCAATCCCATACACTTTGAACTGTGACTCAGTGGTGGAACCAATCCCGTTCACTTTGAACTGTGACTCAGTGGAGGAACCAATCCGGTTCACTTTGAACTGTGACTCAGTGGAGGAACCAATCCCGTTCACTTTGAACGGTGACTCAGTGCAGGAACCAATCCCGTCCACTTTGAACTGTGACTCAGTGCAGGAACTAATCCTGTTTACTTTGAACTGTGACTCAGTGCATGAACCAATCCCGTTTACTTTGAACTGTGACTCAGTGCAGGAACCAATCCCGTTCACTTTGAACTGTGTCTCAGTGGAGGAACCAATCCCGTTCACTTTGAACTGTGACTCAGTGCAGGAACCAATCCCGTCCACTTTGAACTGTGACTCAGTGGAGGAACCAATCCCGTTCACTTTGAACTGTGACTCAGTGGAGGAACCAATCCGGTTCACTTTGAACTGTGACTCAGTGGAGGAACCAATCCCGTTCACTTTGAACTGTGACACAGTGCAGGAACCAATCCCGTTCACTTTGAACTGTGATTCAGTGGAGGAACCAATCCCGTCCACATTGAACTGTGACTCAGTGGAGGAACCAATCCCATACACTTTGAACTGTGACTCAGTGGAGTAACCAATCCCGTTCACTTTGAACTGTGACTCAGTGGAGGAACCAATCCCGTTCACTTTGAACTGTGACTCAGTGGAAGAACCAATCCCGTTCACTTTGAACTGTGACACAGTGCAGGAACCAATCCCGTCCACTTTGAACTGTGACTCAGTGCAGGAACTAATCCCATCCACTTTGAACTGTGACTCAGGGCAGGAACCAATCCCGCCCACTTTGAACTGTGATTCAGTGGAGGAACCAATCCCGTCCACATTGAACTGTGACTCAGTGGAGGAACCAATCCCATCCACTTTGAACTATGACTCAGTGGAGGAACCAATCCCGTTTACTTTGAACTGTGACTCAGTGGAGGAACCAATCCCGTTCAACCAATCCCGTCCACTTTGAACTGTGACTCAGTGCAGGAACCAATCCCGTCCACTTTGAACTGTGACTCAGTGCAGGAACCAATCCCGTCCACTTTGAACTGTGACTCAGTGCAGGAACCAATCCCATCCACTTTGAACTGTGACTCAGTGCAGGAACCAATCCCGTTTACTTTGAACTGTGACTCAGTGCAGGAACCAATCCCGTCCACTTTGAACTGTGACTCAGTGCAGGAATCAATCCCGTCCACTTTGAACTGTGACTCAGTGCAGGAACCAATCCCATCCACTTTGAACTGTGAATCAGTGCAGGAACCAATCCCGTCCACTTTGAACTGTGACTCAGTGCAGGAACCAATCCCGCCCACTTTGAACTGTGATTCAGTGGAGGAACCAATCCCGTCCACATTGAACTGTGACTCAGTGGAGGAACCAATCCCATCCACTTTGAACTGTGACTCAGTGGAGGAACCAATCCCGTTCACTTTGAACTGTGACTCAGTGGAGGAACCAATCCGGTTCACTTTGAACTGTGACTCAGTGGAGGAACCAATCCCGTTCACTTTGAACTGTGACACAGTGCAGGAACCAATCCCGTCCACTTTGAACTGTGACTCAGTGCAGGAACTAATCCCATCCACTTTGAACTGTGACTCAGGGCAGGAACCAATCCCGCCCACTTTGAACTGTGATTCAGTGGAGGAACCAATCCCGTCCACATTGAACTGTGACTCAGTGGAGGAACCAATCCCATCCACTTTGAACTATGACTCAGTGGAGGAACCAATCCCGTTTACTTTGAACTGTGACTCAGTGGAGGAACCAATCCCGTTCAACCAATCCCGTCCACTTTGAACTGTGACTCAGTGCAGGAACCAATCCCGTCCACTTTGAACTGTGACTCAGTGCAGGAACCAATCCCGTCCACTTTGAACTGTGACTCAGTGCAGGAACCAATCCCATCCACTTTGAACTGTGACTCAGTGCAGGAACCAATCCCGTTTACTTTGAACTGTGACTCAGTGCAGGAACCAATCCCGTCCACTTTGAACTGTGACTCAGTGCAGGAATCAATCCCGTCCACTTTGAACTGTGACTCATTGCAGGAACCAATCCCATCCACTTTGAACTGTGACTCAGTGCAGGAACCAATCCCGTCCACTTTGAACGGTGACTCAGTGCAGGAACCAATCCCATCCACTTTGAACTGTGACTCAGTGCAGGAACCAATCCCGTTTACTTTGAACTGTGACTCAGTGCAGGAACCAATCCCGTCCACTTTGAACTGTGACTCAGTGCAGGAACTAATCCTGTTTACTTTGAACTGTGACTCAGTGCATGAACCAATCCCGTTTACTTTGAACTGTGACTCAGTGCAGGAACCAATCCCGTTCACTTTGAACTGTGTCTCAGTGGAGGAACCAATCCCGTTCACTTTGAACTGTGACTCAGTGCAGGAACCAATCCCGTCCACTTTGAACTGTGACTCAGTGCAGGAACCAATCCCATCCACTTTGAACTGTGACTCAGTGCAGGAACTAATCCCGTTTACTTTGAACTGTGACTCAGTGCAGGAACCAATCCCGTTTACTTTGAACTGTGACTCAGTGCAGGAACTAATCCCGTTTACTTTGAACTGTGACTCAGTGCAGGAACCAATCCCGTTTACTTTGAACTGTGGGTGGGTGGTTGGTTACGTTTGGGTGGGTGGATGGATGGATGGTTGGTTGGGTGGGTGGGTGGGTGGATTGTTGGGTGGGTGGGTGGGTGGGTGGTTGGTTGGTTACGTGTGTGTGTGTGTGTGGGTGGGTGGGTGGATGGGTGTGTGTGCTTGCTTATGATTTATGTTCTGTTTTCTCCGCCCACATTATGCTGGGTAAGAATACTATTCATTATTATTATAATATTATGATTTGATTGGGTAAGAATCATTTTCATAATTATTGTAATGATTTTATTTGTTAGGAATAATTTTCATTCTTGTTTTATTGGGTAGGAATACTTTCTGCTTTGTATTTCCCGTGTAATGCTTTCTGCTCTAGACTTGGCACTCCGGTACCGCTCGCCATATGGTAGTAGAGAGAACAATCCATTTTTAGGGCCTTCCTCTGACACCGCCTGGTATAGAGGTCCTGGGTGGCAGGCAGCTTTGCCCCTGTGATGTACTGGGCCGTACACACTACCCTCTGTAGTGCCTTGCGGTCAGAGACCGTGCAATTGCCGTACCAGGTGATGCAACCGGTCAGGATGCTCTCGATGTTGCAGCTGTAGAACCTTTTGAGGATCTCAGGACCCATGCCAAATCTTTTTAGTTTCCTGAGGAATAGGCTTTGTCGTGTCCTCTTCACGACTGTCTTGGTGTGTTTGGACCATTCTAGTTTGTTGTTGATGTGGACACCAAGCTCTCGACCTGCTCCACTACAGCCCAGTCGAAGTGAATGGGGACGTGCTCGGTGCTCCTTTTCCTGTAGTCCACAATCATCTCCTTAGTCTTGGTTACGTTGAGGGAGAGGTTGTTATTCTGGCTCCACCCAGCCAGGTCTCTGACTTCCTCCCTATAGGCTGTCTCGTCGTTGCCTTTCTGTTCTTGGGCACAGGGACTATGGTGGTCTGCTTGAAACATGTTGGTATTACAGACTCAGACAGGGAGAGGTTGAAAATGTCAGTGAAGACAATTTCTAGTTGGTCAGCACATGCTCGGAGTACAGGTCCTGGTAATCCGTCTGGCCCCGCAGCCTTGTGAATGTTGACCTGTTTGAAGGTCTTACTCACGTCGGCTAAGGAGAGCGTGATCACACAGTCATCCGGAACAGCTAATGCTCTCATGCATGCCTCAGTGTTGCTTGCCTCGAAGCGAGCATAGAAGTGATTTAGCTCGTCTGGTAGGCTCGTGTCACTGGGCAGCTCGCGGCTGTGCAGCCTGTATCCCGCTAGCTGAATATCCATGTCATCATTCAGCCACGATTCCGTGAAGCATAGGATATTACAGTTTTTTGATGTTCCGTTGGTAGGATATTTGTGATCGTACCTCGTCTAGTTTATTGTCCAATGATTACACTTTGGCGAGTAATATTGACGGTAACGGCAGCTTTCCCTGTCGCCTTCTCCTGACCAGGCACCCAGCTCTTTGTCCTCTGTACCTGCGTCGTTTCCTCTTGCAGTTAACGTGGATGTCGGCACTGTCGGGTGTTTGGAGAAAGTCTTGTGCGTCGTCCTTGTTGTAGAAAAAATCTTTGTCTAATCCGAGGTGAGCGATCTCTGTCCTGATATCCAGAAGCTCTTTGTCTACTCCAAGGTGAGTGATCTCTGTCCTGATATCCAGAAGCTCTTTGTCTAATCCGAGGTGAGTGATCTCTGTCCTGATATCCAGAAGCTGTTTGTCTACTCCAAGGTGAGTGATCTCTGTCCTGATATCCAGAAGCGCTTCGTCTAAGTTACAAATAACGCGAACCCCCCCCCCCCCCCCCCCCCCCCCCATCGGTTGGGCGCCCGTAAAACTGCTGCCATTTCTTCCGCCGCCATTTTGAGAGACCCCAACCCCTCCCTCTCTCTCTCGGGGTTGGGATCAATTACATTTACATTCCCTATCGATTCAGGAACTACACTGGAAATTCCAATTCTCTTGGAATTTGGTTTACCTTTGGAATTGAAATGGGTTTGACCCCAACCTCGGTTTCCATACAGATGTGCTCTTCTTTTTCTAGTTTGTCATGTGTTTACAGGTGTAATTCAATTAATCTGGTTTTCTCAACCCTTTTTCGTTTACCTGAGAGCCAATGGCTGAGCAGCATTATTTTACGACAACAAGGAAGGAGCTTTCTACCATTGATCCTTAGTAACTTACTGAACAGTCAGTGCATTCAACTAAGTTTAGGATAACAAGTACATGTCCCAGTCATTAGGCACACTAGATCATTCTATGAAATGGCTGCTATCAGCAAAATCACTCTTGTCTCTTCCAGGCTTTACAGACTGACTGCTGTAGTCTACCAGGTTTCACTAAAGCCCCAGAACAATCAAAGGCCTTTTTTCTCTCTCTCTTTCTCTCTCTCTCTACTTCCCCTCTCTCCCCCTCTCTCTCTACTCCCCCTCTCTCCCCACCTCTCTCGGTCTCTCTCTTTCCCTCTCTCTCTCTTTCTCTCTCTATCTCTCTCTCTCTCTCTCTTTCGCTCTCTCCCCCCACCTCTCTCGGTCTCTCTACCCCTCTCTCCCTCTCCCTCTCTCTCTACTCCCCCCCTCACTCTCTATCCCTCTCGCTCTCTCTCCCTCTCTCTCTACCCCCCCCCACCTCTCTCTACTTCCATCCCAGGTACCACTACCCAGTTCCAAAGATCTTCTATGTCCAGTTGTCTGTGGGCACTAATGAGTTTATTGGAGAGGGCCGGACTCGCCAGGCAGCCCGTCACAACGCCGCCACGAAGGCCCTGCAAGCCCTCCGCAATGAACCCATACCTGAACGACCACCTCAGGTAACTATGGGCACGGACACACACTTACACTCACACAGGCACATGGACACACATGGAGAAACACACACACGTGGACACACGAAAAATCTAACTGCCCCTAGTGTTGTATGTTTACCTCCTTCCTCCTCCTTCCCCCTAATCCAGATTGTGTCCTCAGGGCTACCAGAGTAGAGTTTAATCCAGATTGTGTCCTCAGGGCTACCAGAGTAGAGTTTAATCCATATTGTGTCCTCAGGGCTACCAGAGTAGAGGTCTATTCAGTGTGTCCTCAGGGCTAGCAGAGTAGAGTTTAATCCAGATTGTGTCCTCAGGGCTACCAGAGTAGAGTTTATTCCAGATTGTGTCCTCAGGGCTACCAGAGTAGAGTTTAATCCAGATTGTGTCTTCAGGGCTAGCAGAGTAGAGTTTAATCCAGATTGTGTCCTCAGGGCTACCAGAGTAGAGTTTAATCCAGATTGTGTCCTCAGGGCTACCATAGTAGAGTTTAATCCAGATTGTGTCCTCAGGGCTAGCAGAGTAGAGTTTAATCCAGATTGTGTCCTCAGGGCTACCAGAGTAGAGTTTAATGCAGATTGTGTCCTCAGGGCTACCAGAGTAGAGTTTAATCCAGATTGTGTCCCCAGGGCTACCAGAGTAGAGTTTAATCCAGATTGTGTCCTCAGAGCTTCCAGAGTAGAGGTCTATTCAGTGTGTCCTCAGGGCTACCAGAGTAGAGTTTAATCCAGATTGTGTCCTCAGGGCTTCCAGAGTATAGTTTAATCCAGATTGTGTCCTCAGGGCTACCAGAGTAGAGGTCTAATCAGTGTGTCCTCAGGGCTTCCAGAGTAGAGGTCTATTCAGTGTGTCCTCAGGGCTTCCAGAGTAGAGGTCCATTCAGTGTGTCCTCAGGGCTACCAGAGTAGAGGTCTATTCAGTGTGTCCTCAGGGCTACCAGAGTAGAGGTCTATTCAGTGTGTCCTCAGGGCTACCAGAGTAGAGGTCTATTCAGTGTGTCCTCAGGGCTACCAGAGTAGAGGTCTATTCAGTGTGTCCTCAGGGCTACCAGAGTAGAGGTCTATTCAGTGTGTCCTCAGGGCTTCCAGAGTAGAGGTCTATTCAGTGTGTCCTCAGGGCTACCAGAGTAGAGGTCTATTCAGTGTGTCCTCAGGGCTACCAGAGTAGAGGTCCATTCAGTGTGTCCTCAGGGCTTCCAGAGTAGAGGTCCATTCAGTGTGTCCTCAGGGCTACCAGAGTAGAGGTCTAATCAGTGTGTCCTCAGGGCTTCCAGAGTAGAGGTCCATTCAGTGTGTCCTCAGGGCTACCAGAGTAGAGGTCTATTCAGTGTGTCCTCAGGGCTACCAGAGTAGAGGTCTATTCAGTGTGTCCTCAGGGCTACCAGAGTAGAGGTCTATTCAGTGTGTCCTCAGGGCTACCAGAGTAGAGGTCTATTCAGTGTGTCCTCAGGGCTTCCAGAGTAGAGGTCTATTCAGTGTGTCCTCAGGGCTACCAGAGTAGAGGTCCATTCAGTGTGTCCTCAGGGCTTCCAGAGTAGAGGTCCATTCAGTGTGTCCTTAACCAACCTTTCAATAGTCTACTTCAGGAACACTGCCAAAGGTAACCCGGCTGCCCTATAGTGACCCTACTCTCACCCCCACCGATGTCCTCAAAGAAACGAGTGCATGCTGAAACATTGTCCTGCCAATAAACATGAACTATTAAAGAGTGTGATACTCTCTCCTCTCCTAAGTGAATCGAATCAGCTTTCAGCAGAAACGACCCAAACCCACCACAGCCCAATTACTTTGATGTATTATTCAACCTGTTTTACTTTGCTTTGTGTGTGTGTGTGTGTGTGTGTGTGTGTGCGTGTGTGTGTGTGTCACAATCTTTTTTTTGTTTTAACCTGCATGCACTTGGTGGTCTCCCTTCCTCCCTCCCTGTCTCCCTCCCTCTCTCTCTCTCTCTCTCTCTCTCTCTCTCTCTCTCTCTGTCTCTCTCTCTCTCTCTCTCTCTCTCTCTCTCTCTCTCTCTCTCTCTCTCTCTCTCTCTCGCTCTCTCTCTCTCTCTCTCTCTCTCTCTCTCTCTCTCTCTGTCTCTCTCTGTCTCTCTCTCTCTCTCTGTCTCTCTCTGTCTCTCTCTCTGTCTCTCTCTCTCTCTCTCTCAATTCAATTCAATTCAAGGGCTTTATTGGCATGGGAAACATGTGTTAACATTGCCAAAGCAAGTGAGGTAGACAACATACAAAGTGAATATATAAAGTGAAAAACAACAAAAATTAACAGTAAACATTACACATACAGAGGTTTCAAAACAGTAAAGACATTACAAATGTCATATTATATATATATATACAGTGTTTTAACAATGTACAAATGGTTAAAGGACACAAGATAAAATAAATAAGCATAAATATGGGTTGTATTTACAATGGTGTGTGTTCTTCACTGGTTGCCCTTTTCTCGTGGCAACAGGTCACAAATCTTGCTGCTGTGATGGCACACTGTGGAATTTCACCC